>NC_142930.1:35637169-35649669 GCF_046866305.1 Octopus bimaculoides | reverse complement strand
CGATCGACACAGTGATGTTTTCAGACTACACCATTTAAAACGATACATGTCGGTTTAATGTTTTCTGAAAGTGACGCATAGAAATCCAGATCAAATTCGTAGGTGATATTAGAAGCGACTTTTGTAACGATTTAAGCATTTGCCATTCAGGTTTGGCAAACATAGAATCGGATCACGTTACACTCGCTAGTATGACCACCCATTAGGAAGACAGCATCGGTACAGTTTACTGAATATTGCAAGCGAAATTTACACATTTCTTTATTTGAATTTTTTTCATAGCTGAGGGTATCAGGTGCAATGAACTCTCCAAGCTAGGGTCTTATGGTGAAATATCGATTAATATTTCTTTTCTTTTATCACTGTTACCTAAGAGTGTGTATATGTCAAGGACATCGTAAGTGACAGCCATGCATACGGCAAACAAATGCATTAGTTTAGGTACATTCATGCACACATATATATCTATGTATTTGTTGTTTTCACAATGTAACTGTTGTAAAATATATACGAATAGGAGGTGAGAATATTTTTGGCTCAGTCAAGGCTTTGTGGTGAGAACTTTACTTCCTAACCAAAATAGTTCCAGGTTCAGTCCCCCGGACTGGCAACTCAGGCAATTGTTTACCACTAAAGCCCCAGGTCAACGAAACCCTTTGGGGTGGGTTTTGTAGACAGGGAACCGAAAGAAGACCCTCGGTGCAGAAGTCTCTCGCCATGTGATGTTGTGCGAGACATCTCCTTAAATAAACCGTTTCGCTCGGTGTTAATACATGTTAGTGACCGCAGATTTAAGCAGATGAGCAGGAATGACAGATTCCGTTGCGATGTTGCAAACACTTGTCTATATTTTTCTAGTACTAAATCAAATGGATAAATAAGAAAAATAGGAAGAGACATAAAATATACAATCAATAAAAAATATATGCCTCAGTACACATCTACAGTTATTTGCTTTCGTGCATTATACAAATTTTTTAACTAGCTAATTTCCTTGTGGCAAGATCAGAAACTGTGTCATTTAATTTCTCTATATTGCGAGCGGAAGTGAACTATTACCATCTCTAGCGGACGAGTACCCAACATCGAGGATCACAACAAAGAGCTCGAAACAATACGGGCTGGTGGTCACTTGGTTGAAAGATGGTAGAGGTTAACTCCCCTGCTTGTAATATATGCCGTGTGCATGTTGCATCGAATAACCAGCTGGAAGAGGAAGATGTAACAGCCATGTTTAAATGGCAATACACAGTACTTATATATATATATATATATATATATATATATATATATATATATATATATATATATATATATATAAACATAATTAAGGGATCAGCAAATATTTGCTTCACCATATCCCGAAGTTCAGAAATAGCAGCTAAAAAAGCTAAGACTCCCACAGATATTAATTGCTGATTTATTAATGAATTAATAAATTGATAATTCTTTACCCTTTTTAATTTGTTATATATATATATATATATATATATATATATATATATATATATATATATATATATATATATATATATATATATATATACAGATAGAGAGATAGGGAGAGGGAGAGACAGACAGATACATAGATAGATAGATAGATAGATAGATAGATAGATAGATACATTGATTGATGGATAGATAGATAGATAGATAGATTTCTTTTATTAGCCACACAGGGCTCAACAAAGATGGGACAAATACAATGTAGAGCTTTTCTTTTGGGGAGGGGGAAGGGAAAAAAGGGGGGTGTCGATCAAAAGGGATCGTAGGAAGGGAGGGGGGGGGGGGTTCGATCAAAAGGGATCGAAAAAAAAACGATCAATAGGGATCGTGTATCACACAGTAATGTTCTCGTGTAAAAAGAGGGGAGGACAGTTTAGGTTTAGCCGTGGAAAGAAAAGCCTACGGAAAAGACCACGGTAACCTTGGTCAATATTGTCATTGAAGAAACTATAACAGTAAGTGACTCTCTTTTACCCTTTTTTTTTTTTGTTTTTTTCTAGTTCATAGGGTTATGCTCAAGATGGCTCCGTCGTTCACACGTGCCATCCTTGCTACATTCACCATATCGTTTTTTGAAGCATTCACTAGACAAGACTTCCCTTTCTACTCTCAACTTCCTTTACAGGTGATACTTGAAGAAGTTGATGAGAGATTGCCCAGAGAGGAAAGTCTTTGTCTCTAGACCTTTCAGACGCGTCCACCATACACATTCTTTCGCCATAGCCACAAGTACGATGAAAATAGCTCTTCCTTCCCGTTTAAAAGAAGGAGGCGCGACAATATTCACGATAGACTCGGCTGATAGACCGACTCGTCCCACACGCGATAGCAGTTGTTCGACGTAAGGCCACACCTCGGAAATGGTGGGACACTGTACGAGTGCGTGCAGAACGGTTTCGTCGCTCTGCTGGCATCTCGGAGAGGTCAGCCCCGTGTTTCTCGAGCCATGCCTGTAGAGCTTATCCCGAACCGGTAGTGCTTCTCGATAGCACTGCCAGGCCAGGGATCTCTGGAAGTTGTCCATAGGTCCCGGCCCGAAGGTCAGATAGATAGATAGATAGATAGATAGATAGATAGATAGATAGATAGATAGATAGATAGGTAGATAGATAGATAGATAGATAGATAGATAGATAGATAGATAGATAGATAGATAGATAGATAGAGGTCTTTCACTATACCAAAGGAAAACGTATTTTGCATTAGGCAATCGTTGGTATTATAGAATTTCAAAGTTGCCATTGCTTAGTATTTTATATTTAACGTATTTGTTCAGTGTATTTTATACTAATTGCTTTTATTCTATGCTATATATTGATCATTCAACAAACAGTGTCCACGAATGAAATAAATGTTTTCACTAGTCGCTGCTATTCTCTTTTGCTATTGATCTTGCATGTCTAAAATATTTAATACCACTCACAAACACAAGGCCGTCACATGGTTTCACATCCATTCAATTTAATGTCTGATAAGGCGTAACTAAGTAAAACATAAAATATCTAGAAATTACAATTTCGTAGATATTTTCAGTTTGATTGTAGGTTGTCGTGTCGATTTCGACAGTGAAACCTAATGTCTGCTCTTAATGACTGCAGAAGACGGTTTACTTAGAGTGGCTACTCAGAGAATATCATCGTTATTGCTGACAATCATTTAATAGGATTACCACAGTGCCAAACGTTAGATGCAACACATTAGCAATGCCACACACAGAGAAGTCAATAATGATCTCAGCTAGGATCTGCTAAAGTAGAGTGACATTTATAGAAATTTTATAATTTTTTAATGCATCGCATAGGATCATTTTAGAAAATAAGTAATTGCAATGATTAATGTTTCAGGAGGAATTGGACTGTTAAAAGGAAAATAATAATTCAAGAAATCGTGTACAATTGATATGATTTATTTTAATTTATAAATAAAATTTGGCAGCAAAAACAGTACTGAAACCCATAGTGTCTATGTGCCTATCTGTTTATCAATCTCAGGAGATTCTATAATTTCTGAAACAATGTACATTCTACTTTTATAATATGCCTACTTACAGCCGGACGGCTGTCAGTTCTGCAGCGAAGGTGCATGGCCCGTTGCACTTATGATTGCGAAATCGTGGTTTCGCTGACGGAGCCGGGCAGTAGGATATGTTCTTAAGGAAAATGCTTCATATCACGTTGCTCCAATCCAGTCAGCTGTAAATTTTAGTCAGGCACTCCATGGAACCCGGATAATAAGGTCCCTAGATTCTTGTTGTTCAGTCTGATGATAGAAAAGGAGAAGAAGAGGAGGATTATGTTGTTAGTCCCACGGTCATACATTCAGTGAGCAAGTTATCTTTTCTTAAACTGTAAAAATATGTTGTTAGAGTTAACATAACAAAACCTGAACATATATGACCTGCATATTCTCTCTCTTCTCTCTCTCTCTCTCTCCCTCTTCTTGTTTGTCTATCCACTTATATATATATATATATATATATATACATATATATATATATATATATATATATATATATATATATAAAATATATAGTTTTAGGGAAAATAACCAAGTTTCAAGAACTCATCAATGAAAATCCACTATCACATATAGAAAAATTAACAATTAAAAGCACAATAAATGAGTATAATATAAAACAAAGTAAATATCATAAGATAAAGATAATAAAATGACTACACGTGTTTCATAACTAATTTTCAAATAGAAAGGAAATTTAAATCGAATAAAATCAATTAAAATCAATTGAAATTATCGAAAATAAATTCTATTAAAAAATATAGCTAATCTTCAGGTCAATAATTAAAATAAATATATATATATATCTCAACCAACAATAAGTACCAAATGAATTTATATGAAATACTTATTTATAAAGATAGAAAAATTATTAAAAATATCAAAATGTCAAAATAATAAACATTCAATAATCATCCCTTCATCCATTATAATATCTGCTAACATGTATATTATATACAAAAAACAGCTTACATAAATTATCATTGTTTTAAATTATCGTTGTTTTAAATACAATTTGAACGAAGTTTAAGTTTACAATAATAATGAAGATAAAATTAGTACATATTTAACCGGTGTAATAGTTAAAGCTATACTATTTAAAACTAAAAACGTTTATTTAATTATCATTGAAAATCAATTGAATAATAGAAAAATACAAGAATATTAATTTCTACAAACGTAAAAATAAAAATATGAATGAAAAAATTATGAATGAAAAAATTATGAATGAAAAAATTATGAATGAAAAAATTATGAATGAAAAAATTAGGAAAGAAAAAAATTATTAAGAATAAAAGATTAAACTTTATATATATATACTAAGTTTTAATTAAAAAAAATTTAACGATATTATAAACAATTAAGACTAATTATTAATCAAATATTATTAATCAAAAACAATCTAAATTATATCAGCACTATTCAAATCGAAGTTCTAGTATTATGTTGAAATGAAACTATAACTTCTAAATAATTTAGTGTTAAATAAGTTATCTATTTATATTTATATTAAGGGCATTACTATACATATATGCCTCGCGCTACGGAAGAATCTTAATGTCAAAACTATTTAAAGGGAATAATTAATGCTTTTTCCCTTATGAGGTTTTTCACTCTGACTACTTGATAAATTCTTATAAAGATTCTATCCTATCTTATATATATATATATATATATATATATAAGCAATGTTAATTCTCTATATGAAGTATTAACAGTAACTGCACGATAAAGTGTAGTATATTGCCACTTAAGTGTGGCTGACCCCTAGGGGTGGATGTTACTGTTGCTTTTAGCCCCAGGAGGACATCTCCTCCAGCTGGCTTATCGACACACGACTGTGTCCTGTTTGCCAAGGGAGTTATCCCTCTCACCTCGGCCAGCAGCACGAACGTATCCGGATTTCAGGGTTATTTCCCTTCGTCGGCGTTCGACAGCTGATGACCTTGGTGAGAGAGACAAATCTGGCAAACCTTATATCTTCTTTTCCAGTGGCATTCTTCACTGATATTGAAAAGGTGAAAACAAGCAATGTTAATTCTCTATATGAAGTATTAACAGTAACTGCACGATAAAGTGTAGTATATTGCCACTTAAGTGTGGCTGACCCCTAGGGGTGGATGTTACTGTTGCTTTTAGCCCCAGGAGGACATCTCCTCCAGCTGGCTTATCGACACACGACTGTGTCCTGTTTGCCAAGCTGTAAGCCAGCTGGAGGAGATGTCCTCCTGGGGCTAAAAGCAACAGTAACATCCACCCCTAGGGGTCAGCCACACTTAAGTGGCAATATACTACACTTTATCGTGCAGTTACTGTTAATACTTCATATAGAGAATTAACATTGCTTGTTTTCACCTTTTCAATATCAGTGAAGAATGCCACTGGAAAAGAAGATATAAGGTTTGCCAGATTTGTCTCTCTCACCAAGGTCATCAGCTGTCGAACGCCGACGAAGGGAAATAACCCTGAAATCCGGATACGTTCGTGCTGCTGGCCGAGGTGAGAGGGATAACTCCCTTGGCAAACAGGACACAGTCGTGTGTCGATAAGCCAGCTGGAGGAGATGTCCTCCTGGGGCTAAAAGCAACAGTAACATCCACCCCTAGGGGTCAGCCACACTTAAGTGGCAATATACTACACTTTATATATATATATATATATATATATATATATATGAGAGAGAGACAGAGAGAGAGATACATAGAGAGAGAGAGACAGAGAAAGACTGCTTGTGACGGCGGAAGAGGTAGAACTCAATATCTTAGGAAATATACGACTGTGTTTATTGTATAATGCAAGCGTGGATATTTACATTCCGGATATTGAGTTTGTTTGTCGACGATACGATGAACGTCACACTTCTATGGCCGCTATAAGTCCGGTGTTCATTGCACTATCGATTTGTAAGTATCATTCTTTGTTCTCAAAATATAATCTTTGCACCTACTTGATGTGGTATCATCTGTAATTTCAATGTTAGATATAGCTCCAAGTCAAAATACAATCATTTGTCACATTCCTATTTTATGTTCTAGAATTATGGTATTTCCTAGAGTGGAAAGTTTTAGTCTACCGATGTGAACTTTGTAGCCACGTCCCTAAAAGTGTCTTTAGAATCACAATCTGTGAAAAGTTGCTTTTTGGTAACTACAATCCGTAAACTTATAACAAATATATATAAATTCAGATATGCTAGTGTGGTTAGGAATATCGCTTTGGATATTTCCAATTTGCAGTTTCGCTGTCACTCTAGTTGAGCAATACATTTGAATGGAAAAAAAATGTGTACATGCAGACGTTTGAGTAGCTCGTCCTGTATAAATATGTTTGTGTGCATCAAACACACATACACACACATACACACACACAAACACACTTAGGTACATATCGTGTACGATGTGGAATATATAACGAATGGCATACACGATAAATTATAAACTCTTCATTTATTGCAATATCCCTCGCGGAGAGAAAATGTGGAACAAAAATAATAATTATTAGCAGTAATGGATATGAAGGAAAGATTATTCATAAACGTTAAGTTTTTCATATTTCAATTAATATGTTTTGGAGCAAAAGATTAATCTTATTTTTGATTTGGAACCAAAGAAATCTATAACGCACATGCTCAACAAAATAGCAATACTTTCTCGTTTCCCAACAGACATGAGCAATTTAACAGGAAGAATTTATTACATTCATAGCCAAGTTGGATTTGTAACATAAGACTAATACAAACAATTGTGAGAAAATATTACAAAGCACAAATGGCAGGCATTTTGATAATGGAGATATAAATGACGTAGACGATAAATTATGAATATGATTATCTCAATACATACATTAAACGTAAACAACTATAAATTCATGTGCACCATATCTTCTGAGCATTACTGTGATAGTAGCCACTGGAAATAACTCATAACGTCTTTTATATTAATCATAATATATTTTGTTGCGCACACATATTTAAATTTAAAAAAACTACCATCTGACACTTACTCAGAGAGTTTCGCAATTTCCATGGATACTCAAACTACATCATATCTAAATAGCCAATAGAACAGGTATCTCACTTTCCGTTTCAATTTTGGTTTTACACTGACATTTTCATGCAACCTTCATTTCATGCGCTACACTCACTCTCGTTGTGTCCCTCTGAGAATATACTTTACGTTCACTCCCATCGGGCTTCTACATTATGATATTTTACAATATTAAACACAATGACAACTGACATTTTACTTGATTGTGTTAATGTTACGAAGTATTTTTGCAGTACAGAATCTATGGAAATCGTCACAGGCAAGAAAAAAAACAAGAAAAATAGAGAGAGAGAGAGAGAGAGAGAGAGAGAGAGAGAGAGAGAGAGAGAGAGAGAAAGAAAATCATTATGGCAGATGATATGGAAACAAAATAAAGATAGGAATATGTGATATCCATAGGAGCACCAAAAACAAATTAAAAATGTTCTAAACTGAAATGAATTTGCTGAAGACCACCATTTCAGTAACATGTCTTTTAAACTGAAATGTGATATCCTGGGTAATGGTGATGTAGAATACTGAGAACGCAAGAAAGTTATTGTACGTTTTTGTTTGATTTTGTTTGTTTTTCTTTTTGTCTTTTTTTTCTTTTTTGTTTTTTGGTCACTCTTCATCTCTAGTTTCCGAATTCCATTGATATAACTTGTGAATTATATTTCCAATTTCCATAAAAATGGATCAGAAAATTATGGACACAATTGTTTTCCTGGGGTTAAGGAATATGCTTCTGAACTACTTGGCCTTAAGTCAGATTCCTTTACCGGACAGCAGGCGAAAGTATGTGACCTTTTCGCCTCGAGTTGATCAGAGGCATATGAGTGGAAGT
Source organism: Octopus bimaculoides (assembly GCF_046866305.1). Classification (NCBI taxonomy): domain Eukaryota; kingdom Metazoa; phylum Mollusca; class Cephalopoda; order Octopoda; family Octopodidae; genus Octopus; species Octopus bimaculoides. The sequence goes on along the minus strand of NC_142930.1, from coordinate 35,641,275 downwards.
TGGTAGAGATAAAATCTGAAAGCAAATAGTCTATATAAAGCCTGAATCACTATTAAGGGCTAAGGACAAAGCGGCTTACACGGGTTGTTGAAGCAGTTACAAGAATGAAACACCGTGCAAAATTTCACTCCGAAAAGAAAACAAGTCCCTAGTAGGATTACCTACGAATATTCTATGTCATCATTTTCTGGTGAAGGAATGTAAATGATGTCCAAGCCGTAAAACCAGCTCTCTGTGTACCTAGCCGATAATTCACATTCAAACAAATGTGCGCGCATACACACACACACACACACACACACACACACACACACACGCACACACACACACACATACACACACATACACACACACACACACACACACACACACATATATATATATATATACATATATATATATATATATATATATATATATATATATATATATATATATATATATATATATATATATATATATCATTCAATAATCCAAATGGAAGCAATGCAAGCGGAGACTAGAGGAATATAATTAATAACCACCCACAAGCCCGGGCAGTAGCGGAAATCTAACAAAAGTTCATGATTCATGACTACATACAAGCAATTCCCTGTCCATCGTATCCCTGGAGGAATTAAATTTACAAACCCCTCATAGTTTGGGTCTGCCGTTAGCCACTTTCACTCAACCGTCTCGGCCTTAAATATCGATACAAAAAATATTGTCACATGACATTACAGCACGGATGTATCGGGGAAGTGCATTAAATGATCCGATTCAGAAGGCCGTTCCTTAATCTGTTGCTTATAAATGACTGCGAAATATTCCTTAAGCCACTGTCACCCTTCCAAATGGTCGATCGCAATGTGTAATGTAATCCTGGTCGTCCGATATTTAGAAAAAAATCGTGATTGTCATAGGTGGAATTATATTGAATATATTTGTTTCCAGAGTTCTGTGAAGGTGCTAAATATCAACTAGGACAAATATAGTTTATATGAACCAATAAGTTAGGCTATTCCAAATCACTCGCTTTCCCGACAGTATCTTAAATCTTACAGTTATAGTCTTCAAATAGTAAGATGATATATCAGATAACGTAGTTCAGTTCTGGGTGCACTCTAACTGAACAAAACAGAGGATGATCATTTCTGGAAAGTGTTTTATCTAAGGAGATAAAACTAACCTGACATTAATGAGCAGCATAAACATAGAGAATGTATTTACTTGTATAGCAACAAAGTTTAGATATTTGGGCTTGATTTCTCATTATGTAAAACATGACTGATTTATGTCCGGAACAAAACTATATCTAAAGGAATGCTATAGCTCAAATCTATTGGTGAGTTGTTCAAAATTTGTATACATGCGGAAGAAAAAGAATAGTTTTAGTATTTACTGCATTGTGTGAATAATTTGCGTATATTCAGCAGAGGATATTTTGAGTTCAAAGAGGAAACGTTATTTATGATACAGTTCTTTACGTTATTACGTTATTTACGATAAATTGAATTGCTTCATATTTGATGGTAACGATTTTGAGGTATTACTTTCAGCTATCTATTTTTATTTGATGCTTCCATTAGTAAAGAAATGCGCCAGCGTCTAAAGTCTGCTTAGGACCAATCTCAGCCCCCCCCACCTAGATGAGATTGACAAGGTAGTATTTGTAATCTGATGCTGAACAAATATATCAAAGTACTCGGTATTTCGGAGGTTTCCTACTGTATATACATCCTTCATACATATACATACATATATATATATATATATATATATATATATATATATATATATATATATATATATGTGTGTGTGTGTGTGTGTGTGTGTGTGTGTGTGTGTGTGTGTGTGTGTGTGTGTATGTGTATATATATATATGGGAGAATGTACGAAAAAACAACAGACGAGGATAGGTGGTGTAAACAACAAAAGGATGTATTAGTATGAAGCTCGGGAATACGGAAAGTCTTTAACGTTTCGAGCTACGCTCTTCAACAGAAAGAATACGGAGACAAGGAGAAAAACACGGAGAAAAAAAATTGAATAGTGTTCGGTCAATGGTCAATCATAGCTATGGCTGACCGGAAGTCAGAAATTTTACACAGGAGAGCTAAGAAAAGGGGAAGATAACAAAAGGGGGAGAAAGAACGGTGATCGAAGAACGAGGGGCTGTGTGTGTGAGAGATAGAATGCTGGTGATCTTGACGTATGCATGTGTGAAAATGGGGAGGGGAGAAAGGAGTTAGTCAGTTGTAGTGTGTGCGTGCTGTGGTGTGAGGGTGTTGGGAGGTGGGGAAGGCATGGGTGGAGTGTGGGTTAGGCTGAGGGTGGGGTAGAAGTAGGGGCATGTGGGTACGGGTGGTGGTGGTGGGTGTAAGGAATTGGATGGGGTGGAGTGGGAAGGTAGAGTAGGAGTGGGATGAACTTATGAGGGGGGTTGACGATGAAGAGAGAAGGGGAAGGTGGATGTAAGAAAGGGGGAAGGCGGGTATGGGAGGAGGGAGAAAGAGAGGAAGAGAAAGAGAGTGAGAGAGAAGAGAGTGAGAGAGAAGAGAGTGAGAGTGAGAGAGTAAGAGAGAAGAGAGTGAGAGAGAGAGGAAGAGAGAAGAGTGTGAGGGTAAGAGAGTAAGGGTGAGAGAGTAAGAGAGTAAGAGAGAAGAGAGTGAGAGAGAGTAAGAGAGAGGAGAGAAAGAGTAGGGGTGAAGAGAAGTGGGAGTGAAGAGAAGTAGGAAGAGAAGTAGGAGTGAAGAGAAGTAGGAGTGAAGAGAAGTAGGAATGAAGAGAAGTAGGAATGAAGAGAGGTAGGAGTGAAGAGAAGTAGGAGTGAAGAGAGGTGAAGAGACGTACAGAGAAGTAGGAGTCGGAGCAGGAGGGGAGGAGATGGGAGGAGGGGGAGAGATGGGTGGTAGGAGGGAGGGTGGGGAGGAGAGGGGAGAGATGGGTGGTAGGAGGGAGGGTGGGGAGGAGAGGGGAGAGATGGGTGGTAGGAGGGAGGGTGGGAGGAGAGGGGAGAGATGGGTGGTAGGAGGGAGGGTGGGGGAGGAGAGGGGAGAGGTGGGTGGTAGGAGGGAGGGTGGGGGAGAGAGGCAGGGGGAGGGAGGTAGATGAAGAGGGGAGGGGAATTGAGCCCATGTGGCGCAAATGAGCGAAGAGAGAAGATTAATCCCTGTTCACGGCGCAAACGGGAGTCCGGATGGCCACTGTGCATGGACAATCTAAACACGGACAGGTGTTGCTACAAGGAGTGACCGGCAGAACGGAAATGGCGTGACACCGGGGTGTCATTGCCAACGTTGATGTCTCGGAGGTGTTCCGCGAATCGGTCGGCCAGGCGGCGCCCCGTTTTTCCGATGTACAGAGAATGGCAGAGAGAGCAGGAGATACAATAGATAATGTTAGTGGAAGTGCAGGTGAAGAAGTCGGTGATGCGATAGGGTCGGTGATGGGTGCTGGTGAGGAGGGTGGTGTTGGAGGGGTAAGGGCAAGTGCGGCAGCGTGGGCGGGAGCAAGGGAACGAGCCAGGTTGGGAGGTTGGGTTGAGGAAGAAGCTGTGGACCAAGAAGTCTCGTAGGTTATGGGCTCGTTTGAAGGAGGGGAGGGGTCGATTAGAGAAGATGTGGGAGGTGGAGGGGTCGGACTGGAGGCGCCGGAAAGCTCGGAGAATGGAGCGTTGAAGGGGTAGGGTGGTGGGATGGTAGGTGAGGGGAAAAGGGAGGCGGGAAACTGCAGGGCGGGTTCGGGGCGAGAGAGCAGATGCACGGTCCACAGAACGTGCTCTGACAAGGGCGGTGTGGATGGTGGTGGGTGGATATCCACGCAGGCTAAAGTGGCGAGCCATGAGTTGAGACTGAGTCTCAAAGTCATGGCTGTCACTACAAAGTCTGCGTAGACGGAGGAATTGGGAATAGGGGATGGAAAGTTTTGTGTGTTTAGGGTGGGAGGAGAAGTTGAGATAGGAGTGTGACTCTGTGTGTTTGTAGTGGATGGAGGTACTAAGGGCGGAGTGAACGATGCTGACCGAAATGTCGAGAAAGGGGACAGTGGTGTCAGAGATAGTACAGGGGAAGTGGAGGGCAGGATGGAAGGATTGAACGAAAGAGAGGAACGAGTCAAGATGTTCG
>NC_142930.1:35569669-35632169 GCF_046866305.1 Octopus bimaculoides | reverse complement strand
TGGAACTTCACCATTCAAACTGACAGAAAGATAGACGCAAATAGGCCAGACATCATACTGAAAGACTTCAGACAAAAATCATGCCTCCTCATTGATATGACTGTCCCAATCGATATAAACGTATCTGTCAAGACCTACCAAAAACTGAGCAAATATAAAGATCTTGAAATAGAAATTAGCAAAATGTGGAATCTGAAGACGAAAACAATACCTATTGCCATAGGTGCCCTGGGAATGACAGCGAAACGGGCTGATTACTACCTAGATCAGATTCCAGGAAACCCCAAAATGGCTGAAGTTCAAAAGATAGTGCTCATGGGAACTGTCCATATCCTATGTTAAATACTGTCTATGTGATCTCAAATTTTAAAGCAAACACATAATTTTCTTATGGTTTCTTAAACATTCACTTGAACAAAACTGTACAAATCCAAATATATGGTACCCTAGGCATAACACCTACATGAACTTCTAACTTGTTGTCTCTTGAGGTCTCTGGGTGAGACTTGGATCCAACTTGTACAAATGCAAAACAAAAGTCAAACATAAAATAATAATAATAATAATAATAATAATAATAATAATAATAATAATAATAATAATAATAAAAATAATAATAATAATAAAACCAGCAGATGACAACGTTTCTCTAAAAGAAATGGAAAAACTTTCAAAATACAAAGACCTGGAAATAGAGATAACTCGAATGTGCAATCTAAAAACAGAAACAATTCCTATCATAGTAGGTGCCTTAGGTATAATAAAAAAATATTCAGACAAATACATAGCAAAAACACCAGGACTTACAAATATATATAACATACAGAAAATTGCACTACTGGGCACTGCACACATTCTACGCAAAACACTTTCAATACAGTAACCATAAGAGCACCACAGCAAACCACAGCACATACCCAAGGCGCACAGAGCTGCGCTCGGTAGTGAAGTGAAAGCACGTTATAAAAATAAAACTACTGAACAATACTAATAATAATAATGCTTCGTACTATAGGCAGAAGGCCTGGAATTTGTGGAGAGGGGACTGTTCGATTATATCGAACGCAGTGAAAAGCAAAGTCGGCCTCGGTGGATCAACGTTTGAAATATTGCTAAGCATATTGCCCGGCGTGCTAACAATTTTGCCAGCTAACCGCCTAATAATAACAATAATAATTGCCCTGATACATTATCAGGCAGTGACTTTCAGGACTTCTGATCTTAACTGATTGGAAATGTTATCATGCACATAGCTTTGTCTTGGTATAAAAGACGGGCTACAAAAAGTATTCTGCTCAACGGCACAGATTTGCTTGTCAGTTGTTTGACCTTAAATAGTTGAACATGTCCCTTAGTGGCTGACCATATGTGTCTCTCTGATCATGAGCAGAAGTAGTGGGGGAGCATCAGAGCCACGAGTTGAAAGGAATTCTTTGGAGTTTGGGCAGCTTACCTTTGAAAACCTGGACATTCCGTTCAATATCCTTAAACAACCCTTATTCAGGGATCTTTTGAGCGGGATAGGCTATTCGGCCCGAAGAAAATTCTAACTTGACCAAACCTGCAAGGTTAAGCACTGTTCATCTTGATGTGAGATCACATGTCGCGCACTTATGTTTGTGATGCACGTGTGGCTGTACCCTTATCCTTATCAGATGGGTAGTCAACATGGGTATACTAGGCTTCATATATTTTACCCCAGTGTCATTTTGATGGCATGCACTGCTCTCTCACTCAATAATAATAATAACAACAACAACAATAATAATAAGAACAATAACAATAATAATAATAATAATAATAATAATAAGACACGACAGAGCTGGGACCTATATACACTGGAAGCTATGTCAACACTATGGAATAACAACAGAAAAAAGATGGTATAAACACACGCCAGAAAAGGTCACAGAAAACGAGAAAGCAACCATACTCTGGGATATGCCAATACACACAGATAGAGAAATTAAGGCAAATAGACCAGATATAGTTGTCAAAGATCATGAAGAAAAAAAATGCTTTCTAATTGATGTATCAATACCAGCAGATGACAATGTTTCTCTAAAAGAAATGGAAAAACTTTCAAAATACAAAGACCTGGAAATAGAGATAACTCGAATGTGGAATCTAAAAACAAAACAATTCCTATCATAGTAGGTGCCTTAGGTATAATAAAAAAATATTCAGACAAATACATAACAAAAACACCAGGACTTACAAATATATATAACATACAGAAAATTGCACTACTGGGTACTGCACACATTCTACGCAAAACACTTTCAATACAGTAAACATAAGCGCACCACAGCAAACCACAGCACATACTCAAGGCGCACAGAGCTGCGCTCGGTAGTGAAGTGAAAGCACGTTATAAAAATAAAACTACTGAACAATAATAATAATAGTAATAATAATAATAACAATAGCAGAAGGAACTGTAATATAAATATAATTCAATAATAGAGAATTAGTAAATCAGTTATCCGGTTGTGTATTTCCTTTTTAATTACTTCTCTTCGAGATTAATAATAATGCAGATCCGGTGTGATTTGCACGTAATTAAGTTTAAATGAGCTGGCAGCCAAAGCTTCATCCTGACAATGCCAGAGTCACAAATTAAGTTGAATCCTTTCACTCACGCGAAATTGATCATTTGCTATATGTAGAATAATTCAGGAAACAGTGGAGCGATTTTTTCACAAGATTTTGTTTTGTTTTTTAATTTAATAGACAGATCTTAATTAAAACCAAATATATTTTGCTGATTTAGTTTCCTTTCCATATATTATATTTCTGCTAACATATAGAGTGTACACATTTATAAGCATATGAAAAAATGGAATATTTCGTATACGCATTATCATTTTAAGGCGGTGAACTGGCAAAATCGATGGCGGGTCAGATATAAAGCTTAGGGATATTTCTTTCCGCTGTTTACGGCCATATTTGATTTTTGAACTATGAGAGTAGATAAAATGTGTGGAAGTTGAGCACTGGGGTCGTCATCATAGACTAATCACCTCCCCCAAATTTCAGGGTAGGGCAGGACTTATGCCCATAGTAGAAAGCTTGCAGAACCGTTACAGCGCCAGAGAAATCTCTTCGCGCCTTTTATTCCAGATGATTTCCTGGGGTTAAAATAACAGTAACATCAGTCTTTACCAGGCAGTTACGTGATGTTGGTATATAGACATTACTATCTGTCTATCTATCTATCTATCTATCTATCTATCTATCTATCTATCTATATATATATATATATATATATATATATATATATATAAACTCACCAATAAAAGTTAATGACCACATCAAAGTGGCTGTTCCGTGTTACTACAGGTTTAAGTCCAAGCAGATCTGCCACCAGCTGGGTATCGGTGCAATCCTGCAAGCAGTGCATATGTATGTTCAGTGTGCAGTGCTGCACTGATAGCCAGTTGAAGGAAAAATTGCCTGGGGTTAAACCAATAGTAAGATGGAAAAGCCACTTAGATGTAGCGATTAACTTTAGTGGTTAGTGCAGTTAGTACTCTGATATCTTTTGGAGATTTTACAACTAGCTACTTTGCTTATATGTATACATACATACATATATGCGTATATGTCTGTATATATATATCTATATATATATATATATATATATATATATATATATATATATATATATATGTGTGTGTGTGTGTGTGTGTGTGTGTGTGTGTGTGTGTGTGTGTGTGTGTGTGTGTATGTGTGTGTGTGTATGTATATGTGTGTGTGTGTATATAGTTGAAAACCTCTAGAGCAATATTTTTAAATGGCCAATTTATTTTAACGAAAATTATTCCAACGGCAAGACTAATTCATTGCAAAACGCTTTTCTCAAAATGAATTGGAATATCAATACAACTAGGATATGAATCGAAATGTAGCTTCTGTGAACTGTGGAGAATTCATTTGCATATACCAAGCCTGAAAGTACATATTCTTAAGGTTTAAACTCTCTTATACAGTTGGTCAACACTTGTTGCGTATCAACTCCTTTGATCTATAGACAAAGCCGAGTTGAAATCTCTTGTGTTTGCATCAATAATTCTTTTCTCTTCCTACCACTCTCATTTACAATAATTTGCAAATGCATGGTTTTGAATATATTATAATTATATATCAGAGAATAATGTAAAAGAGCCTTCTAACTAAAATTGTGAACAAAAGATTATGTAAAAATATGTATGAGACGCTTTGTTTTTCAAATGGACATCTTTCTTGTATTCATGCGATTTTAGTTCCACGTTTTCATCGAAATGTCATTTTTGAGAATGAATAGTTTATTTCTAAGTTTTCTATGTTTAACGCACAAGATGGTTGCTTCATAATTCTTTACACCCAGACGCACACCCATGCATACACTCACACGTTTTAAAAGTAACTCAAAAGCTGAGTTTCTTGCTTGCAATTACCAAATTCTGAGGCGTGGCAAAGAAGTGCTTTCAGTCCTTGTGCCATGTTTCTCTCTTCTGCAGATAAAAAAGTGCATTTACTGGATAGTACTATTCTTGTTTTCTCCACAGAACTTATCTCATACCTCTGTTTTTCTCTCTTTGTGTGTCTCTCTCTCTTGCTCTCACACACACTCTCTCTCTTTCTCTTGCTCTCACACTCTCTCTCTATCTCTCTACCTCTCTTTCCATCTCTCTCCCTCTCCCTCTACCTCTCCCCCACTTGCCCTCCCGCCTTTCTCCTCCTCCTCTCTCTCTCTCCTCCTCTCTCTCTCTCCTCCTCTCTCTCTCTCCTCCTCTCTCTCTCTCCTCCTCTCTCTCACTTTCTGTAGAGAGTGTAAGGGACGTTTTGATGCCAATCTTTGTCAAGTTATTTGTTACCAAGATGGAATTGTGAACTGGTGTATTCTTCCAATGATTCAACTCTGGCCTATTGCGACCAAATAACTTTCTAGACATTTCGTTGACATTTTTGTTGACTGTCTGGCCAATAGATGTAGATGTTTTCCTAACTGTCGATAAAAGGAAATAATCATGAGTTTCGCAAGGGATTAGTTTTGCCTGTTCTTCTTGGACCTTGGGGAGCCAGGATGCTTCCATTGATCACGCTGTATCTTAGTCTCTGGATCATAAAAGTAGATCCAGATTTCAGCATTGATCGGCAGAGACTCAAATCATCGTGCATCAAAGGTAAGGAGCCCCAGTATTTCTATGCTGCTACCAATGCCCCCTTCCTTTTGTTCATCACTGAGCACCCTAGTAAAATTCTTTGGAGTCATTTTGCAAAAGTTCGTAACATCATGAATAATTCTATATACATTTGCCACACTAACCACAAACCGTATGCTTACTTATTTTATAGACACCCAAGTCCTCATCTAGAGCTCTGATGTTCTGACGCCCCTCTCATTTTCACGCCTGTTATTGTCCATCACCTTCTCTTTATCTTCCGGGAAACTCTTGTGCCCGATATAAACAGACGTTGAGCTCATACAATTAGTTTCGTGAATTTCATACACGTTTGTAGCGTTTTTGGTCATAGCGAGCTTCCAAGTTGCTTTCAAGTCTCTACTAAATTTTGCAAACTAGCCACCTGTAACAAGCAATGTGACAAGTAATGTACGTTGTAAGTGCTGTTACAGATGTCTCCTTCAATCTGTAATTTGGGAAACAGCGTTGGCAAGTCAGCTTATTAGATGTATACTAATGATATTTTAAAATGTAATAGTCTAGGGCAGTTATAACTGTCTCCCCTCAAATACTCTCAAAATTTCTGGAATGCACTTAGTAACTATATCTTGTACTCCCTATTTCCTGATTCATTAGCCTTTGTGAAAATTTTGATATTTGCAACTGTGTATAAGAAGTAATGTCTTAACAGATTAGGTAAAAACGTCACTGGACAAGAGATAAATTGCAGAAGGAATGCACATGATAATGGACGCAGATGATCCATTTGTAACGAAAATATATTGTTGTTGATATTTTATAACTTCAGCTTGATGCATTCTACAATCAATATGTTTGTGTATATATGATAGCCCAATGGAAATTTGTTTATTTGTGTATGTATCTATATAATACTTAGTGGATAACTATGAATATTTCTGTGTATGTTGTTGATATAATTATAACCAACTTTATCTTATTTATCGCTACATCATTTAGCAAGTGGTTGCAATCAGCAGTAAATGTGAGATCGGAAATAACACCTCCATATTTACGTGTACGGGCATATGTCAGAAATAATGTTCTGAGTGTTTATGTGAGTGTTTGTGTGCATGCACTTTATACTGAACTGTCTTGATCTGATAATATCCTCATTAAAAACAACATTAAATTAGTTGTATCCAATTCTGAAATATATTCATATTCAGTTACTAGTCTCACACAAAATGTGTCACATATTTCTCTCCTCTCTCAATATTGTTCGCTATCCAAGCAGACGTTATCAATGCTAAACGAATAATTAATTCAATTACTGGACAATCTTTTTCTTACTAATTCTCTGTAATTATTATAAAGATTGTTATATCAATGTGAGAAAGGAATGTTGTTGCTGCTGTTGTTGTTGTTGTTGTTGTCGTCGTCGTCGTCGTCATTGTTGTCGGTTTATTAACATGTATTCAAGTGTTTTAACTAGGTTTCGTGGTCATTTGTATATCCAAAGACTTTGTATTGTCAATATACGTCACTAACATTTTGTTAAACTACGCGGAAGCAATGCGGACTGGCTGGTAAGTCATTGGTCATAGACTTCTCCAGCTGTGAAGGCAGTCCTTTGAGACCAGCAACTGTATTAGCATTTCACCAGGCACCTGCAAGTGGTCCTGAGAATATTTTACTTTGTAGTTCATGTTGGAGACTGAAAGTGTATCTTAGGTGCACTACAAGTTCAATCGATGGGATCCTCCTGATCTGTGACCGAATTATGTGCGTCGATTGCGTAGTATGATGTTTGTTTCCAACAGAATGTACTTCTGTTGATAGTGTTGCTAAATATTCCCTTTCCCATTTTTTATGAGTCCTTGCACGTTTGGTGACCATTAATTTTATTTCGGTCTTCAAGTTGCACACACTAAGTTTGGTAGTTGCACTTCATTACATTCAATGTAATTTTATGGCTATGTTCCTCAAGGCTTGTTTTGCTATTTCGATAAATTTCTATCAGTTATATTTTACGTCGTACTTAATGTTAGCTTTTACTTCTCTGCCAATATGGAATACACCAGAGAATGATGACTTTATTTCTGTCCCTACGTTTCGGAGCTTAACTTACCACGTCTCAGTTTACTTAAGCCTGTAACTTCTGCATATTTTCCTGCCTAGCAACGTCGTTGTTTTATATGGATGATTATCAAAGCCTCCTTATCAGTAAATATTTTTGTTTATATTTTAATATGCATTCCACCTTTTTCCTCTTCTACTTAGTATTCTTCTTTTTTCTCTTCTGTTTCTTTTTTCTTCTACTTCTTCGTTGTATCATTTTTTCTTAAGAATCTTACTGAGTATGCAAGCTGGTGAAATCGTTACCGGGCTGAACAAAGTCATATCTGCCAGACAAAATCGTTTCTGCACCGGACAGAATCGTTTCAGTGCCAGGCAAATTTTTTCTGCGCTGGACAAAATTTTCCACAGCATTTTAAAAAGTCCTTTAAGTTCTGATCTCACATACTGCTGAGGTGAGGTTTGCCTTTCATTCTTTCGTGATCTAGTATTGAGATCAATGTGACTGACCTCCTTACTAAAGTTGCTATCCTTGTGCCAAAATTCGAAACAGTAGTAGTAGTAGTAGTAGTAGTAGTAGTAGTAGTAGTAGTAGTAGTAGTAGTAGTTGTAGGATCGTGCTGAATTGTTAGTGCATCACGAAAGTCAGCTTCGCATCTCATTCCTCCGAGGTCGATAAAATATAGTACTATTGAAGTAATCAGGATTGACATTACTGACAAACAACATTTCAAAAAGATGCTGGACTTGTCTCGAAAACAAGAACAATTATGGAGAGCATCGGATTAGCAGAATCATTAGAGCATCCGCCGAAACTTTTAGCGGCATTTCTTAAGCCTCTTTATGTTCTCAGTTCAAATTTCATCAAGATCAATATTGCCTTCATTGTTTCACGGTCACTAAAATAAACACCAGTGAAGTACTACTGCTCGATGAAATTGACTTATTTCTATCCATAAAATCACAGACTCAATTCCATAACTTGAAGAGGCAGCGAGCTGGCAGTAATGTTAGCACGCAGGGCGAAATGCTTAGTGATTTTTTTATTTCTTCAGTTTTTGGTAGAAAGTATGAGGTTCTTTCAGTCAGCCAAGCAGGTATTAGCTCTTGGTTCTGGATGACATCAGTCAGAGATGCAGCTAAATTTTGGTGTTGTTCTGTCAGACAATTTAGCCAGAAGCTAGGAATTTGGTCCAGTCCTGGAGTTTTTCATTTGTGAGACTTCCTAAGAACACATCTTAGTTTTCTATTCCGATTGCCTTCAATTTCTGCACTTTAACTTCATCTAGTCTCACTGTCTCATGCTCTATCGTGTCAGTTTTAGCATTATATTATTTTTATTGCTAGATATTTTCTTCCAGAACTCTTCCATTTCTTCTGTCTTGGGTGGGTCCTTTACTTCAATCTTACTTTTGCCAATTTCCCTATAAAATTTCTTTGCATCGGTCTTTAATATCTTGTTTTGTTGATGAAATTTGATTGTTTTGTCATACCTTCTAAGGCGTTGGGCTTTCAGTTATATTTGTTGTTTCAATTGTTCTTTGGTTGCAAGGAGCTTTATAAAATCTTTGATTTTATATGGTTGCTTTATGTTTCTAGCTCGACTCGTCTTAATATTTACGCCTCTAGCAAGTTCAGCGAGAAGTGATACATCCGCCTGCAGAGATTTGATCTCTTTTTGTGTTGCTATTTTCCACTTAGGAGATATATTTTCATGCTTGGTCCTTTTCTGTGTCGTCCTGATACCTAGTTAAACGGTTACAACATCAGCAGTGGAATAGATGATGTTATTTAAGGTTGTTAGGTCATTTCTCTTATTACTTAAGATCTGTCAAAGAGCAACATTATATATCATGATTATGTTGTTGTTTGTTATGCTGTTTGAGAACATTGCCAGTGGTTCTCTATTAATGTTGTCAGCAGACTCAGTCTTGCTGAGTTCTCTGTTGATATCCTCTTTTGCTTCTATGATCTTCTCTTTATTATTCGCCTCGTATTCTGTGTCATACCTATTCTGGTGTTCTTCAGGTAGGTCTACTTTCTCGTCTTTTTCTGCATATCTGTTTGCACTATTCTTTCTTCAGCTTCTTCGTTGGGATGTACTGCTCGTACACTGGGTTCGGTGCATCTGTTACCTATTTAATCTGCATTGTTGCTGTTTACATTTGGTCTACCATGAGATATTTTGTCTTGATTTTTTCTAATTTCAGCGTCAGTTAACCTTTTATTCTTAATGATGTCTTTACGTACATTACTTAGTTTATTTCCTTCTACATATCTGCGTAATACATTGCCTACCAAGTTTCTCCATGAAATGTAAGTTTGTACTATGAGGTTATTGTTTGGGCTCAGTTGGGCTATATAGAAAGTTTTCAACACATCTCTATAATTCTCTCTATTCCATTTTATCTGTTTTCGTTCAGGTGCTATTTTTGGTGGTGTCACTACAGGCCTAGGTTTAGGGCTATCCTGGATCTGGTTACCTAGTAGATCGTTTTTAGAGAGCTTGTTCCAGCAGTAGACTTTTCGATGCCAATCTGGTTCCCCATTGAGTGACGTGGTCTATGTTATCACGGGTGATGACCGAATCGGCGTGAATTTTTGCTTGTCATTAAGGCTTTGAGAGTCACAATAGGAGATGTGTCTGTTTGTTCAAAGTTGACTTATGGACCTGACACCGTTTCGTTGTTCTCCGAATGGATATATTTATCATATTGTAGGCTGATGGATCGACAATTGCCTCTATTTATTTTGGTAGTTATGTTTCCCGGCATAACTAATTGGTTATTTTAAACTGAGTGACTGATTTGTTCCTATTTCGTATTTGCTTATGGGAAGTCGCTTTCTTTTTTGTTTGTGCTCGGTACGGCGCCACTTGTGACACGTGTTTTCTCTTCTTCTTCTTCTTCTTCTTCTTCTTCTTCTTCTTCTTCTTCTTCTTCTTCTTCTTCTTCTTATTCTTCTTCTTATTATTATTATTCTTCTTCTTCTTCTTCTCCTTCTTCTGCTTCTTCTTCTTCTTCTTCTTCTTCTTCTTCTTCTTCTTCTTCTTCTTCTTCTTCTTCTTCTTCTTCTCCTTCTTCTTCTTCTGCTTATTATTATTATTAATATTATTATTATTATTATTATTATTATTATTATTATTATTATTATTATTCAGTTGTCTTATTTTTATCACGTGCTTTCACTGCACTACCGAGCGCAGCTATGTGTGCAATTGGTATGTACTGTGGTTTGTTAGGATGCTCCTACCTTTACTGCATTGAAAGTGTTTTACGTAGGATGTGTTCGGTGCCTAGTAGTGCTATTTTCTGTATATTATATATACTTAGTTGTCCTGTTTTTTTTTTTTTGTTATGCATTTGTGTGAATATTTTTTTATTATACCTAATGCGCCTACTATGATAGGAATTGTTTCTGTTTTTAGATTCCACATTCGAGTTACCTCTATTTCCAGGTATTTGCATGTTGAAAGTTTCTCTATTTCTTTTAGAGAAACGTTATCATCTGTTGGTATTGATACATCAATTAGAAAGCACTTTTCTTGATTATCTATTATCATCATGATTATTATTATTATTTTATGTTTGACTTTTGTTTTGCATTTGTACAAGTTGGATCCAAGTCTCACCCAGAGACCTCAAGAGACAACAAGTTAGAAGTTCATGTAGGTGTTATGCCTTGGGTACCATATATTTGGATTTGTACAGTTTTGTTCAAGTGAATGTTTAAGAAACCATAAGAACATTATGTGTTTGCTTTAAAATTTGAGATCACATAGACAGTATTTTACGTAGGATATGGGCAGTTCCCATGAGCACTATCTTTTGAACTTCAGCCATTTTGGGGTTTCCTGGTATCTGAGCTAGGTAGTAATCAGCCCGTTTCGCTGTCATTCCCAGGGCACCTATGACAATAGGTATTGTTTTCGTCTTCAGATTCCACATTTTGCTAATTTCTATTTCAGGATCTTTACATTTGCTCAGTTTTTGGTAGGTCTTGACAGATACGTTTATATCGATTGGGACAGTCATATCAATAAGGAGGCATGATTTTTGTCTAAAGTCTTTCAGTATGATGTCTGGTCTATTTGCGTCTATCTTTCTGTCAGTTTGAATGGTGAAGTTCTAGAGGAGTGCAATGTGATCATTTTCAAGTACTGGGTGTGGTTTGTGTTCCCACCAGTTTTTATCATGCGGCAAGTCCAGGTTTTTGCATATTACCCAGTGAATATATTGTGCAGCTCTATCATGCCTGTTGAGATACTCTGTAGGCGCAAGCAGACTGCACACGGAGACAACATGATCGATGGTCTCGTTTTGTTGTTGGCATATACGACATAATGGGGAGCTGCCGTTCTTTAATATGTTGGCCTGGTAGTTCTTTGTAGGTAGGCATTGATCTTGGGCTGCTATGATAAACCCCTCTGTTTCTGATTTCAAGCCAGAGGCCATTAACCATTGGTGAGTAAGGGCTTTGTTAATATCTGCATTATTCGCTCTCTTTGGGTATTTGCCATTGAGAGGTTTTCCATGCCATTTTTCAGTCATAATATCTAAGGCAGCAATTTAGCACGGGTTTTCAAGCGCTTAGCTTTTTCTGCAGGTGTTTCTAGTTCGTCTAATTCTTGAATTTGTTGCAATTGGAATTCACTTAGATATTCCTTTGCCTGTTTTGTTACTGAGTAAGATGCTTTCTTGCTTTCATGTTTTAAGACAGGTTTTAGCATCCAGTCCTCAGAGTTTTTCAGATAGGTGTCTAGGCCAATTGTGGCTACCTTCATTGATAATGCCAGCTGTAGAAGTCCTCGGCCTCCCTCTTTTCTTGGCAGATAAAGACGTTCTATATCTGCCTTAGGGTGGTGCATTCTATGCATTGTCAACAGTTTTCGTATTTTTCTGTCAACATTACATATTTCAGTAATTGACCAGTTAACGATATTGAAACTGTAAGTCACGACTGGTATGGCTAGAGCATTGATCGCTTCGATCTTGTCTCTCGCGTTCAGCTCTGTCTTCAGTATTGCTCTCACCCTGCGATAACATTCTCTTCTGATCCTTTCACTCATCCCTGAGTGCTTGATATTGTCCCCTTCAATTACCCCTAGGTATTTGTAGCTCTCCGCTGGTTCTAACTCTTTTATGACAAGGTTCACATTAGATTATTTGTCATTTTTCCTTTGATAAAGGTAGCTTTTGCACATTTATCAAGGCCAAATTGCATCCTGATGTCATCACTGAATTGTTTAACAATCGCTAGTGGGCCTTTGAGCTGTTGGTCATTTTTTGCAAAGAGCTTTAAATCATCCATGTAAATGAGATGATTTATATTTTTATCAAATATTTTATAACCATACTGTGCATCATTGAGCAATTTTGAGAGCGGTATTAGGGCTAGACAGAAGAGGAGTGGTGATAGTGAGTCACTCTGGAAAATGCCACATGAAATTCTTACATCTCCAGCATTTAGAGATTCATTGTCATTGTTCAACATCAGTGTGGTTCTCCATGATCTCATACTTACAGATAAAAAGTTTCGCAGAGTAGGAGCTATTTTATACATTTCCAGACATTTCCTAATCCAGCTATGTGGTAGGCTATCAAAGGCCTTTTTATAGTCTATCCAGGCTATTGACAAGTTTTTGTGTCGCTTGTGACAATCTTCTAAGATCATCTTATTGATGAGTAGCTGATCTTTACAACCATAAGATCCACGTTTACATCCCTTTTGCTCATTAGGGAATATGCTACTTTCTATTAAAAAACTATAGGTGTACTCGGTTAGGGCAGATGTTAGCGTCTTAAACATTGTTGTTAAGCAGGTTATGGGGCGATAATTTTTTGGTTCGTTTGTTTCCTCATTTTTTGGAAGCAGGAATGTTAAACCATTAACTAGCCAAGAAGGCATCAAACTAGGATTTTGCAAAACATCGTTGTAAAGTTTTGTTAGCAGTTCATGGCTTTCTGGAAAGGCATTCAACCAGAAGTTAGGAATTTTATCCTTTCCTGGAGACTTCCATTTGCTTGACCTCCTGAGAGCAGATCTTATATCTTCTACCTTGACCCCCTCCCACTTTTGCTCCTCTAAGGAGTCTAGGTTTGTAGATATTCTATTAATCCAAGGGGCCTTTTCATTGTGTGTTTTATCTTCTGCCCAGATTTTATTCCAAAATTCTTGGACTTCTTCTTTTGATGGGACAGACTTTATTGTTACTGGTGTTTTCCCTATCTTCCTGTAGAAATTTTTGGGGTTATTTTTGAACATGTTATTATCTCGGAAGAATCTAACACGCTTTTCATACCTTGCTATGCGGGCAGCTTTAGCACATACCTTTTGCTTGATGGTTTCTATGGTGGCATCAATGTCAACTATGGTTTTCATATTATATTTTTTCTTTAGTTTTTGGGTCTTTGTAGGTTTGATACTCTTATTATTATTATTATTATTATTATTATTATTATTATTATTATTATTATTATTATTATTATTATTGCTATTATTATTATTACTACTACTTCTACTACTACTACTACTACTACTACTACTACTACTACTACTACTACTACTACTACTACTACTAATGGAGGCGTGATGACTGAATCGTTAACTTTTTTAGACAAAATGATTAGTGGCATTTCATTCAGCTTTTATGTTCAAATGTTTCAAATGCTGTCGCAATTGATATTTTGAGTCGATGAAATAATTATCAGTCGAATACTGGGGCTGATATAATCGGCTATTCCCCTCTCCCCAAATTTCAGATAGTGTGCCTGTAGTAGAAACAATTATTAGTATCACGATGCCAGGAATCTGGTGGAATCCCTACAGCGTTCGATAAATTGTTTTGCCCTATGCTTTCAAAACTTGTTGAGAACAACTTTACACTAAAACAAATTTGCGGTAGATAAAATAGCACGCATCAGTTACTTGGTCGAATTAACCCACTAATTTGTGTTTATGCTAGAAACACTAGAGACGATAACCTGATATAGCCTAACCCAATCTGGTTCTCGGTCAATATCACAAATTACCATAACATATATTTCAATTCTGTATTTGACTCTAAAATCATGATCATGAAGTTAGAAGGTCAAATGTCAATGGTGTTTTCATATTGTAAAAACTTCATAAATATTTGCATTTTAATAGGTGAAAGTATATCTTGGATAAATACGAATAAATAAAACAACATATACATATTTGTCTTAATGGTGTATTCTCTTTTTCAATACACTTTTGCATGGTTCATTGTATTTCCTACAACGTTGATGAAAAACAAGTAAAGAAATGAAATATCAGTCTAGAGAGAAAAAGAAAAGATGAAAGATATCTCTCTCTGCTGCATATTTACAAAAACAAAGAATACGTATATCACTGAAATTCCACCTTGGGAAATGCAAATATATTTGATTTAATTTGTTTTCTCTACTCCATTTTCTTTGTTTTCTTACTTTCCGACAATTATTTGTAAAGCACATTTATATATTTCAACAAACTTGTTTACCAGCAAAACGTTATTAATAAGACAATACGCTCGATTTCTAAACGCACACGCATACGAATGTATATACATAAATGCATGCATACATATATACATACATACAAATGTATGTATATATGTACATATATATACGTGTGTATATATATGTATGTGTGTGTGTATATATATATATGTATACAGATATACAGATATATGTATATATATATATATATATATATATATATATATATATATATATATATATATATATATATATATATATATATATATATATAAATATACATATATCTATATATATGTATGTATATATATATATATATATATATATATATATATATATATATATATATATATATATATATATTGGCTGACTTGGTGACGTTAGTACATGCCTATGTGACAATCTGAATAGTTAAAGAAACCAAGCCGCTAATACGCACATTAAAAGTACACAACGAAAGCAGAACAGTAAGATTATATATATATATATATATATATATATATATATATATATATATATATATATATATATATATATATATATATATATATATATATATATATATATATATATATATATATATATATATATATATATATATATATATATATATATATATATATATATATATATATATATATATATATATATATATATATATATATATATATATATATATATATATATATATATATATATATATATATATATATATATATATATATATATATATATATATATATATATATATATATATATACACATATACATATATATATGTATGTACATGTGCATGTATGTATGCTTCTAACTGTAATTCTGTGAATTTATTCTCGTATTGAAGCTGGTTTTGTTGACATAGAAAGCTTCGGCGTTGATATATAGATAGCGAAAACAGTTTGACATGTTGAACTTGTGAAAGTTTTTGCATTCTTACTATTCCACTTTTGTTGCGTACTTTGAATGTGCGTATTAGCGACTCGGTTTCTTTCCATATCCAGATTGCCACATAGGCACGTACTTACAAGTGAACCGATCTGTTCATGTCAATTTATAATAATGGCGTGCTAAAAAAGCTCTGTATGCAAACGGAAATTTTTCTCAGCACCCTGTGTTCGTATTTTATATTAATTAGCTTTCCTTCAAAAGCTTGGTATGAAGGGTCACCGAAGTGTTTGATATTTTCCCATAAAACGTAGTTTGTGAGATACGAAATTGTGAGTCACCTTTCATTTTATTCTCATTGTTAACCATCAAATATGTCAGGCCAGATGTTGATATTTTGTGAAAGCTCTCTTATCATGAGGTTTGCTGTCCTTTTGTAATTTCATTAGGTCGTGCACTACCGATTTTTCGCCGGTGTTCCATAAGAGCAATAGCAGATGTGTATAGAAAGTATTAATTGCCTATCATTTAAGATCACATGACTCCATGTGCTCTCCAGCAAGATCATCGAATACTTTTAATATGTGAACGGTTGACTTTTCCTTCAATAATGTTAAGGGTGACCTGTCACTCAAAGACAGCTGAGTAAAAACTCGAAAAATGTTTACAAACTGTCGTTTCAAAATGTCCTTAAGATGAATATCGTCAGTCGTATCTGTCGAATCTGTTATTTGTGGAAGCATACGAGAGCTTACCATTGGTAGAGTCGGTTTTTTTTTAATATTATTATTAGCATCCGAGAATTTCAAGAACACTTTCTCTCTGTAATAGTCTGTAATAGTCATATCTTTTTCAAATAAAAACACATGTTGTTTCACCTCTTTTGCCGTATAAAGTTAAAGCTTGGATTAAATTCGTCCCAGAATATAATTTGACTTTCATATAGGCAACAAAATCGATATCGCGGCGTTTTGCAAAGGGGTAAAGTAGATCTTTATTCAAAAGTAAGGGCCAATTGATGTGGAAAGAGTTATCACTTCATCTTAAATAACTTATACATTTCGTAGAACTGTTTCGTTTCGTATCGGCGTTGGTACAGTCATCAAAACCGTCCATGAAAGTGAAAGTGATATTCCATGTGATGTAAGATACATTTTGTATTCTCGTCTGAGCTACGCTAAATTGGAAGCTAAAAGTATATCTGCTGTATATATTTGATCTGTATATAACAGATCAAATACACGAGATACTGACGTGGGCTGGAAAAGTCAGCTAGGTTTTAAATGAAGATTTCTAAAAGGTCATCTACGCTTACACAACTGATATTGACAGCACCGTGATGTACGAATGAATGAACATATGTATATGTATATTAGAGCTTTGTAGTTTTCCGGTGAATATAGGGGAGGAATTATATATATATATACATACAGGCAATAGGTGAGACCTAGATAAGGTGAGCATAGAAAATGTGTAGTAGTAGACATACACAATCACACATATACATATGTGCGCGTGTTTATATACATAATGTATTCATATATATATATATATATATATATATATATATATATATATATATATATATATATATATATATATGTATGTATGTATGTATATACATGTGCTTGTGTTGTGTGTGTGTATGTGTGCAGGAAGTATAGAATGTATAAAACTGAACATTAGATTTATATACGTAGGAAGTCGAATTGAAATAAACTCCTTTTTTTTTTTTTGTTATATTGTTCAGTTTTGGTTACCTTGGAGATTTTGGCTTTTTTTTTATCTGGCTTAATCGTTTTATAATCTGAAACTGAAATTCAAACTACTATCAATATCAAACTACATTGAAATTAATCGTGTCCGACATTTTCCTTTTTTTATACTTAAGGTCTAAAATATTCAAAATTTTGTTTTATATTGAATGTTTATGCAAATTCAACTGTCACTTGTAATAAAGTTACTTCTTTATTTATTTACATATTTCAAGCAAACATCGCCTATTTCGATGCTATACAATACTTCTAAACATAATGTTGAGCAATTACGGAAGTTGTACTGGAACGTATGATAGAAAAACAGCTGAATATTCAATCGACCGTAGTTTCACATACACTGTTTAATCCAGCAACGAATCTTCATTGAAAACTTAGATTGTTTATTATCATACTAAATAAATCTGTTTAGGTGAAAATAAGTGTCTCAATGCACGACAAATTTACGATTGTTAAACTTATGGGAATTTAGTTTACATTACGCAGTTATAATTTTTAGTATGTGTCTTGAGGAAGACCGGGTTTCTTTTAGATTAGCCGTAAACGAACAAGTTTTCATTTGTGTTTCAAACTCCCACTGGAGTATTTCTCGTTCTGCTATCATGAATAATAACCACGTCTATTAAACAGTTTATCTTTTGCAAAAGGTTCAGTTCATTTATCTGTTATCATTGGCAATGATAACATAACAGATAAATGTATGTTTTTTTATATTCTAATGTGATGTCGTTCTATATTTGCAGGTAAGACTAATGAAATATCCATTGGCAAGTCGAGGAACGGAGGTTGAATTAAATCGTAAATATTACTTTGATATTTCATGTTGATTGTTGATTGTATGAGAGGCTTGACTCGCCCAGCAGCAATGTCATGTCTCTTTTCAGTATCACGTATCAAAAGAACCTTTCTCTACATAATGCATAAATGCGAATTTCAAGAAGATGCTACTGGTAGTTAATACAAGGTGTTGTATGGTAATAAAACTCAAACGGCATTCATAACAGTGTTATAGATAGCTATACACATACGGAGGTATTAGAGTTGCAGTGAAAAATACGCCATATTTTGCATACATACAAACATACATAATATATATATATATATATATATATATATATATATATATATATATATATATATATATATATATATATATATATATGCATATATTCTTTTATTTATTTCAGTTATTTGACTGCGGCCATGTTGGCAGTAGTGTAGGATAACATCGCATTATATGCGTATGTTGATATTTCCGAAAATGTGCTCATTTATTAATTTGTCAGTAAGACTAGTAGAATGTGGCTTTGTTCTTTTATCGAAGATTAACATTCTGCATTTTAACAAGATAAAAAAAATAGTTGCCCGTTATATTAATTTTTCAAAAAAATTATTTAATCCAAAGATATATATGTGTGTGTATGTGTGTGTGTGAGTGTGTGAGTGTGTATGTGTGTGTGTGTGTGCGTGTGCGAGTGTGTGCGTGTGTGTGTGTATGCGTGTGTGGGTGTGTGTGCGTGTGTGTGTTTGTGTGTGTGTGTGTGTGTGTACATGAGAAAATTGATTCTCCTGATATAAATGAATAAACTGGCCTACCAAAAAATCCTGCCACCATAGAATCGCCATTGCGTCATAGAATCGCCATTCAGTATATAAGTCTAACACAAGGTGAGAGACCATTGTGAGAGACTAGAAGTTAAATGCACAACAGAAGTGAAGAACTGAAGTCTTTAACTGGTCTTTTTACTGATACTCATTACAGCTGTATTTCTACCAAATTACATCTGACTACCTTGAGCAGTGATGGGCTTATGAAAGATTGCATCAATATGCAACCTGAACTTAAAAGAATTTAAAGAAACATCAACGGAAACCGCATGTACTTGTATTACTCATCAGGAACTCAGATACTTAATTTGACTTACACTTCTATACACTAATGTACATGAAAGGTATCACTGATATTTGAAATGGAAATGTGAAGAGTCGTAACCTAGTATATCTACTCAATCGCTTAAACTTCAAGGTATATGCAGCATAATATTTCTCTGGAATATAACGATGCAGTATATTTCACAAACATATACAATATTACTTCTACATCACATTAAATTTGTTTACTTCGCGGTATTTCTTCCGTTTAAGTCCTTAGCTCAAATTCTGTTGAGGTCTATTTTAACTTTCATTCCTTTCGGAGTTTATAAATTAAGTACCAATGGAACATTGGGGGTTGATGTATATATATACTTGTTTCAGTCATTTGACTGTGGCCATGTTGGAGCTGCATCTTAAATATATATAGATATGCACAAAGAGAGAGACTGAGGTGGAAGTGGACAGGTAGATAAATACGATTATGATTATATTTGTAAGTATTTGTATGTGCATGTATGTGTGCATTTGTGTTAGTGTAATGAATTATGTAGATAATGATAGAGTACATTTGTCCCTTTTGCGTTTAGAGAAAAGCTGAAGAGCACGTACGATGTACATAAAGAAATAATTGTTAAGGACGTGAAAACCAGCGTTACTTTATACATATGACTTCTATATAAGCATATGTCTGTGAGTGTGTATGTTGTTTGCGTTGTGTTTGGTGGGGATGCTAGTGTACAACGTAGAAAAATATCTGATAATAATCGAGAACACTAAGGTAAAATGACATATTGACGTATATATTCATATGTGTATCCATGTAAATATACTTAATTATATGTAGACACACATATACATTATATATATAGAGTTATTAATATTTCTAAGTCTCTCTAAAGGAGACTACGGCAGCGGTACTGGAAATTAATAGTTATCGCCAAGCCAACATGATATGTATATATATATATATATATATATATATATATATATATATATATATATATATATATATATATATATATATATATATATATATATATATATATATATATATATATATATATATATAATAAAGTAAAGTTATGGAATACCGTACGAGTGGAAATATATATGAAAGAAGGTCTGAAAATGCACTTATTTTTTTAGTAAATAAATATTTTTAAAAATAAGTGCATTTTCAAACCTTCTTTCATATATATATATATATATATATATATATATATATATATATATATATATATATATATATATATATATATATATATGTATATATATATATATATATATATATATATATATATATATATATATATATATATATATATATATA
The DNA here is from genome assembly GCF_046866305.1 of Octopus bimaculoides. Classification (NCBI taxonomy): domain Eukaryota; kingdom Metazoa; phylum Mollusca; class Cephalopoda; order Octopoda; family Octopodidae; genus Octopus; species Octopus bimaculoides. The sequence goes on along the minus strand of NC_142930.1, from coordinate 35,611,597 downwards.
TATATATATATATATATATATATATACATATATACATATGTGATGCAGTTTGAGGAAAGCAGAGCTATAAGCGTATAGTAGTGAGAGAAAATTATCAGAAAAAGCATGCATACAGAGGTTGATATCATTGCTAGATAAATAGCTTCAATCCTATACAGAGTGATAGGTTTCTTTAGCAGCAGATGTATGGAAGGGGCGCAGAGATTGTGAGTAGTCAGTGCTTCAAAAGAAAATAGCGATCATTTCAGGGAGAAACGCAGACATGAATAAAATAGATTCTGTGTAAGATACTAAGTAGGGTGTCCATTAGAATAATAATAGGTTGTAGTCTTAATTACATATAATCTTCCCTATACTCGGAGACTTATTGACGAGCTTCTTGCATTTACAATATGCCTGTTGACTGCGGAAAAGAACTTCAGTATATAGGATTCATATATATGTTTGTATAGACATAAACACACACATACAGACACACGTATATATGTGTATGTACATATACATGTATGGATATATGTATATCATATATACATATATATATATATATATATATATATATATATATATATTGGTATATGTGTGTATATACATATATATAGATATAGATATAGAGTAAAGATAGATAGATGAATAGGAATATAGATATATACATAATGCATGTGTATATATATTTGCATGTATATATATATGTGGGTATGTATATATTTATATATGCATATATATATATATATATATACATATATATATATATATATATATATATATATATATGCATATATAAATATATACATACACACATATATATACATGCATTATGTATATATCTATATTCCTATTCATCTATCTATATTTACTCTATATTTATATCTATATATATATGTATATACACACATATACCAATATATATATATATATATATATATGTATATATGATATACATATATCCATACATGTATATGTACATACACATATATACGTGTGTCTGCATGATATATATATATATATATATATATATATATATATATATATATATATATATATATATATATATATATATATATATATATATATATATATACATATATATATTATACACATTATATATATTATATGCATATATATATATATATATATACATACATACATACATACATGTGTATATATATATATATATATATATATATATATATATATATATATATATATATATATATATATATATATATATATATACATATATATATATGTATATATATATATATATATATATATATATATATATATATATATAAATATGTATATACATATATACACATATATATACATACATACATATATACATACATACATACATACATACACATATCCTTTTCTTTGCGGAAATAATATGACCCTGAAAATGTGACAGTGATGCGAAATTCATTTTTCCTTTGATTTTCATATTATCACGTGAGATTGCGTTCCTATAGACATTTTCGAATACAAAAGTAGCACAAGGAAGCAAGACAGCAAACAACACGTTCGCTTTCATACATGAAAATATAAATTTCTAAACATGCACGATGCAGTAAAACCGAAGAATATTTCAAATGTTTATTAAAAGTATCCTTTTATCCTAAGAATACGTTCCTACCACATTAAATATTGTCTACTGTGTGATACGTAGTGGGTGGTTTAGCGATGGAGGAAGAGTCAACCATAAGGATAATTATTTTATTATTCATTATCATCAACTTCAGCTTCAGGGTTGGGGAAATTATCCGAAGATGTTTGTTGTTTATGACGTATTATCTCTTTGTACAGTTTAGTATAGGAACTGAGCTCATTGTAAAAAATGCTCTTGTAATTGTTATATTACATTCACGATTAAAATTATTATCATCAAAAACCTAATGAACGTCTATAAGTGCCAACTATTAAGAAATATTTCTTATACCCAGTTTAAGTGGTGTAGTTGAAATTTCCATTATCTCGTCTGTATTCTCAGCATATTCAGTTTCCAGTAGCATCAGCTCCTTGTTAGATAAACTTTCTTTCTGGGCCACTAGCAGCTCAGTCACATCATTCTCTATGACTTCTGGAAATGCTGCTTCATTTGCAAGATTCACAATATCTTTTCGAATTTGACGTAGACTTTCTGCTTGAGAATAAATTGTAATGTCGCAGATACAATCTGCCAATATACTTTTCCAAGCACTATTCGAAGCTGAAGTTTCACTCCATCCCATGGCTGAGCTATATTATTCACAGAATACATTATGTTGAATTTCCTACAGAAATTTCAAACTGTAGATTTATCCTTCCCGCCAATTCCTTTCATAAGTTGTTTGGTAGTTCTCATATAATATGCCTTGAAGTTGACTATCACAACTTGATCATTCGACTGGAGCAAAGGAGTTATTCCAATCAAAGTAGACAGTCTCCATTATCGTCGCCTATGATTTATTTCACGTTGACATTTATAGTCCTGGCCAGGGACTTTGTGGGGCATGATTTTAAATGAAAACCTGAAGTCGCTTGAAGTTCAGGAACAAATTCTAATGAATATTTTTGCATGAATGTAACATTGATTCACTGACTTTTAAAGACTCCTAAAGATTTCGATATTTCTTGAGCAGTTATGACAGGATTTTAAGGAATCCCAGTAGCTATTATTGCAAATGTATCGTTGTTCGTGATCGTGGAAATTTACCCGTACATGAGGTTGTCTCTAATGGATGGTCATCCTAAAGTGAAACAGTAGATCATCGAAGTATTGCGTTCGGTTCAATTAACCCTGCAGGGAGGCAATTTCAAACAGAGTTTTACACAAGCATAACGATTTGCTAGAAATGCATATTCTCTCTATATCCATCCCAATAATTATCTGCTTAACAGTGTTTAATACTACCTTAAACATGAGGAGAAGTTATATTGTATGTTATGTAATGTTTGTTAGTAAACCCTTGCATATTCTGTTATCTATAGGATATATATTCTTAGATTTGTTGTTAAAGCTGTATCAGATTTCTTCGGCTTTTGTATGCTTTAACAAAGCTAAAGTTGAGAGGGAGTAAAGGACTTATGGAATCTTAGCTTTGGAGGGATATCCAAGTAGTTTGCTTCCAACATTTCCAGTTCCTTGTTTCTCGCAAAACATATTCTTCCATATTCTTGACCATCTTGTCATCCTCGACGAAGGAACAAGATATATATGTGTGTGTTGGGTGGAAGGGAAAAAATAAATTTATATAGTATTTTGTCTGAACTTATGTCTTAAAATGTTCTTCATATGAGAACTAAAAGAAATTCTCAAAATATTCATATTGAAAAGCTCCATCAGGCAACGTCTTTTTCTCTACACATTAAAAACACACTGCACCCCCAGACAGGATTTGAAACACACACACACGTACACACACACGCACACGTACACACACACACACACGTACACACACCCACACTCATGTATATGTATGTATGTATGTATGTATGTATGTATGTATGTATGCATGTGTGTGTGGAGGCGCAATGGCCCAGTAGTTAGGGCAGCGGACTCGCGGTCATAGGATAGCGGTTTCGATTCCCAGATCGGTCGTTGTGAGTGTTTATTGAGCGAAAACATCTAAAGCTCCACGAGGCTCTGGCAGGGGATGGTGGCGAACCCTGCTGTACTCTTTCACCACAACTTTCTCTCACTCTTACTTCCTGTTTCTGTTGTGCCTGTAATTCAAAGGGTCAGCCTTGTCACACTGTGTCACGCTGAATATCCCCGAGAACTACGTTAAGGGTACATGTGTCTGTGGAGTGCTCAGCCACTTGCACGTTAATTTCACGAGCAGGCTGTTTCGTTGATTGAATCAACTGGAACCCTCGACGTCGTAAGCGACGGAGTGCCAACATGTATGTATGTACGTATTCTTCTGTGTGTGCATGCAAGAATGCACGGAAAACGAATGCGGGTATAAATTTGTACATTTCTTCAGAAAACACATCTATATCATTAACACATAAATAATATCTCACATACTAACTTCAGTCACTAAATCTGACCGCAATATATTTTCATTTGAGACATGTTATTGTTAATGAAATAAATTCAAGCATGTACCGAATAAACGTGAAAAGATTCCTACACTTTTTTCTATTTCTACTCGACTTTCACAATATCAGACTGAACTACTGTAACACATGGTAAAAATAAATCCTTTGCTCTGCGCATACGGATACTTTGAGGTATTACTGAAACATTGGTTATGCATCAACACATCTGTTGTTTTCCATTCTTTCTCTATCTCGTATGAATATAAGTGATGTACTAAACAAATGCTGGAAAAGCAGCAGCAGCTTTTCTGGAAAGTTCGATTAACGTATATGCCACTATTATGTCATGTTGGTGACTAAAAATTATAAATGAGTGTATACACACACACACACACATGAACACAAACACACATACACACACACAAACACAAACACACATACACACACACCAGTGTCATTTTAAAGTTTTCTTACCTACTGAGTCTCTCTCTACTATTAACGTGGTCATATTTATGAAAAACTCAAAATATCAAGTCCGTAATCCTAATCTTAGAATATATTTTTACCATAAAATCTTTGTACATTTACACGTAGATACAGACATATTTACATACACATACACTAACACTCAGACACATTCACTCACAGAAACTCACAATCACTCACACTTACTTACACACACTCACATTCACTCACATTCACGAACAATAGTATCTTGCTAGTGCATTACTTCATATTATATATGCGCATATGCTTTCTTAGTTCCAAACAAAACCCATGCCTTTCTGTTTATTTAGTTTTTAAGGTAAATCCTAAATATCACCAACAAACACTTTGATCATCTTCTCCTAGTTACCATTTATCTTTTGTTTGCTCTTCTACGCATATTTGGAGAGAGTAAAAAAAAAAAATTTTGTCAGTCATATCAATAAGATGTACAAGAGACTCTGCTAAGTGATAATTGCTCAGATATTAAAAGCATTTGTTGTTGTCATTCTGAATTATTAGTTAACGTCTGCACCAGATCTCCAACTCGTTCTAACGAGATTCACATCACTATTGTTAGCAATAGGTCGATGCAAGATCAATACGCCTACATCATTCACACATAAGCACAGCCACCAATAGAGTCTTAGAGATACATTTTTTTTCTTTATACTCTATCGTATATCTTCAAATGATTATATTTTCCCTCTCTATTACTGTTACATTACTCTCTCTCTCCCTCTCTATGCTCTTATCAAACTTGCTATATATCTACAACTTAACTTTAATCGCTCTTTCGCTCTGTCTCTTTCTCTCAGTTTCTCACACACTATTTCTAAATATATGCGAATAAGTAATATTTCTATCTCAATATATTTTGCTTAAGCATAATATAAGTGTGTGTGTGTGTGTGTGTGTGTGTGTGTGTGTGTGTGTGTGTGTGTATACGCATGTGTGAGAGTGTGTGTGTGGAAGTGTGTTTGTGTGAGTGTGTGTGTAGATGTATGTATGCATGCATGTACTTCTGTATACATGTAACTTTTTTTCTTTTCTCTTCTCTGTTTCTTGTTTCAGTCATTTGGCTGTGGCCATACTGCAGTATTGCCTTGAAGGTTTTCAGTCGAACAAACCGAAATCAGGAGTATCTTTCAAGATTACTACTTAATTTATCTGGTCCATTGCAGAACTGTAAATTACGGGACGCCATAACAAGGGTGTCAATTACGGACACACACACACACACACACACACACACACACACACACACACACACACACACATATATATATATATATATATATATATATATATATATATATATAGGGAGGATTCACACACACACACACACACACACACACATACACACATACACACACACGCACACACATATATATATGTATATATATACATATATATATATAAATGCATAAACATACATATAATATATGTATATGTGCAGGCGTGATGTGGTAAGCTTCCTTCCCAAGTATATGTTTCTGGGTTCAGTCCCACACTAAGAATCTTTTAACGTAGATCAAATCAATTGGATATTTCCCTACCTTGCCTAACAATAATTTAGTGTCAACTCCGTAATATATAATGCTATATATTTTGCTATTTCTAATATTTTGCTATTTGCAGAAGATATTTATTATCCTTTGATCTATAATAGTCCACTGTACTTTACCTATATTTAATGTCTGAACTATTTATCTTTACATATTATTGAAGTTCTCGCCCCTCTGACGAGATACTGGGTTTCTAAATCTACACCTAGCAACTTCATTACACATCTGTATGCCTCCATGTTAGCTATCCTTTTCACTTTTATCATTATACAGGATTCATGAAATTTACTTTATAATCCAGTTAGTAGATGCAAACTAGTACATGTGTTTAGTATTATGGACGAACTATATGTTTACATCAATGTGCTTCTATATGAGTTCATATGCATATTCGTTATATAGAAATGTGTGTATGTACATGTACGTATATTTGCTTATGTGTAATCTATGTATTACACTAAATATTTACATATACACTCATACGCACACAGATACATCTGCGCGCAAGCATGTGTGTGTGTATATATATACATATACAGTAGCTCATTTTCGTTTACATATATAGGTATATATGCTTATATATATATATATATATATATATATATATGGTATACACACATATGAATATATATACATATATATATATGTATGTATATATATATATATATATATATATATATATATATATATATATATATATATATATATATATATATATATATATATATATATATATATATATATATATAACTTTTATAAGTAGTATTCTAAAAGAAATATTCTAAAAGAATATATAACTGAACTTATGTTGAGTGCTCAATTATCTTGAGCAAATAAATGTGTATATATGTGTTTTTATATTATTAATAAATTAATAAAGTCATCAATAATATATATAATCACCTATATAGAGTGACCAAAGGGGCCTGTAACCACTATCCTAGATAAATATGTGTTGATTACACATAAATATATACTGAGATACACCCCAAAATGAATATACAAACATATATGTGTACAAATACATCTTTCATACATGTACATTCTCAGAAATACTCCATAAGAAAAAGAACAGAGTAGGAATTTAGGCCTTAGGACACAATTTTTCCATGCTTCAAATCACCAGTTCACTCTGTTCAAAGAGTTCTCACTACTTCAAAGCACAAATCTATTGTCTAAATTCCTAACTTCGAATATTCTGCACTGATGTGCATGACACTTCCATATGGTTACATTCATGTAATTTCATGCTTCTCAACACTAAGTCAGTTTACTGCCGCCATCTTTTAACAGAAAGTTGACTATTATTATAAGGTTGTGGCGCCTGATTGGTCAATAATCCTGAATTATTTGGTGAGGTAGATTTGAAACTCAGTATAAGCTGCCATGCTTTTAAAAATACAACATAAATCACCACATTTGAACAATTCTGACACCTCATCAAAAAAATATGATCAACTAGCTAATTGTGTCCTGCTGATCACGGAGGAACAATACATTTGGGCATAATTCAGAGAGTCAGGTGTAAAAAAAAATCGACGTGATAGCACAAAACTGATTCCAGTTTTGAAATCAGCCAGCCAATTTGACAGTCGAAATGAAGTGAAACATTGAACTCTTCAGAAATTATATTCGAAATTGTTCCCTACTGTTAAAGAAAACTAAAATATATCCATATTTTCGTTATAATCTAATAAATATTTATTAATAATAAATTGATGATATTAAATATAATATTCGAATTCAGATAAATATTATAACGTAAATACTTTGTTCCAAATTTTAATTTCAACTGGTATTTATTTACACATCAATGGAAGAATATTAAAAATTTTGCTTTATATTGGATAGCGCTTAATTTCTAATTATGTCCTTTCCAAATCGAAAAAGAATCATCTTCTTTATTGGAAAATATTTGAGTTATGTACAAACCTTCATAAAAAACATATATATGTTAGTTAAGAACACAAGTGCATACAAACATATATATATATATATATATATATATATATATATATATATATATATATATATATATGCAACGGGATTATTTCAGTTGCTGTCTACCAAATCCACTCACAAGCCTCTGGTCGGTCCTAGACTGCAGTAAAATGCACCTGTCCAATGTGTCTCGCAGCGGAACCATGTCGTTGGGAAACAAGTTTCTTACCACTCAGCGACAGCTCTCTAACTACTCATACATATGTATATCGTATGTATATATTGATAAAATTTACATATATTTGTATATATTGATATAATTTTCGTATATTTGATATAATTTACACACATATATATAAGCATATATATACTAATATATAAGTAAATATTTAAGTACATCGGTCCAAAACAAGGTGGAAAAATAGTACTCCAATACCAGATGTGCAGTGAAATACTATGTTGAATTTGTCGAAGTTGATGAGTGAAATCTCTCGTGTTTGAAATATAACGTGTTTTATTTTTTAATTGTATTATATTTTATGACGTAATGTCTGAATATATCAATAAATATTCTACCAAGGAAGCAGTCTACGGTGTAAATTGAAATTGTCACTTAAATATCTACAGTATCTTACCAACACTTGATACATTCAACGCTGTTCACCTCACTGTTATCGTCCCAAGCCAATTCTGGTGTCTTAGTTGTTCATGTGTCTATATTCTATTGAATGCTTATGACAATTTCATATATATATATATATATATATATATATATATATATATATATATATGGACTATATGAAATCGACTTATAATCATATATGTGGATATATGTGTTCGTGCATGTGTGTTGTCTGTTTGAGTATGTATGTACTGATATGGGTCCATATATTAGAATCTAGTTTTCGCATTACCTCATATCCTAATATAAATGTACAAACAGAGAGGCAGAGTTATAGACCAGCACATAAAGTGATAGGCGTCAAAATAGATAGATAGATAGATAGATAGATAGATAGATAGATGGATGGATGGATGGATGAATGGATGGATGGATAGATAGATAGACAGACAGATAGATAGATAGATAGATAGATAGATAGATAGATAGATGGATAGATAGATAGATAGATTTGATTTGATTGATTGATTGAGAGACAGACAGACAGACAGACAGACAGACAGACAAGCAGACATACAAGAGACAAACCGAGAGCAGACAGACAGACAGATCGATTGGTTTCTAGGAAAGAAAAAAGGTTAGTTATCTCAAAATAATTGATTTTCAATAAATGCATCAACATTAGGATATTGTTTACAGATAATTAGTATTTCCTTAAACCATTTTGAGTTATCCCTATGGAAATTATCATTATCGGATATCAGGCAGAATAATTCCATTAAAATTGAAAGTGGCATCGCCATGAATTTTATCTGTAAATTGACCAAGATTAGGTTCTATAAATGTGTATATACAAGGAAGACATTCGTATAAGTACGCCTGCTGGGTATTTTCGATTAAGAAACACAAATGGCTGTTCTCAATGTGGCTGCTTTTGGTGCTATAAATAACAAACTTTATACGAAATATTTGAATTGGTTTGTTCTCGAAATAATGTTGTCTTCAGATTTAATTAAGATTAAATAGTCTTAAGTAAATGGCAATAGAGAGTTCTTTATAAAACATTTATAGTATTTTCTTCTACTTCAAATCCTTATAGCTGGATCGTATTATTACAGAGCAACAATCGTGAATATGATAAAATGCTAGGCAGTTGCTTTGGAAAATTATAATCTCCAGTCTTGTCTCTCAGTCTATCTCTGGATAATATCCCGAAACAATTTCTTCTTGATATTTCTGAAAGTTAATCGAAAGAAAAGAAAAGCTTTATATTGTGACATTGGGTCTTATACATTTTTATTTTGCAACCTGGATGAAACACAGGAACGTTAAATCGATTTCTATTTCGGTAGCAGCTTTTATTTATGGGCGCAGTATGTTAAATAGTGAAGTTGATCTAGGTGGTATTTGAACTCATGTAAAGGGTCTCAAATACCGTAAAGAATTTTGTCCAATATTCTAAAAGTTTCATCAACATATTCCAGGTTTTTATATGTATTTTCGCATCGATCAAATTGATTTCCATGGTAACAACTTAAATATAATGCTACTTAAAGTGTATCTCACTAACTATAGTGTCCTAAATATAGTAATTGTCCTTTCCCAATCTTCCGCTTCCTGAGTCAGTTCAGACTAAATTCAACCATAACTGTGTCGCAATAAATCATAATAATAAATCATAAACTTGATTATGAGTCCCTCTTAATATCTCATTCTCAGAACCCGTTTAATATTAAGACAAAATCTACAGATATTTCAATCAGTAGTTGTTTTTATTAATAGCACTGATAATGTTAGTATAATCTATCTATCTATCTATCTATATATATATATATATATATATATATATATATATATATATATATATATATATAACAGAGTTTGTGTGTGTATGTCTGTGTGTGGTGCGTATGTTCCTTATGGATTCGAAAACTTAGTTGCTGGTTTTCACGTATGAGGTATCAAAAGATCCAGTAATCTTTCGGCTACCAAATGAAGTATGCGAAACAACTCTTATTTTTTTTTACAAAAATTACCTCGGAAACGAGGCCGGGTCGCACAATTTTGAATTCATTTTCGGGCAATATTTGCATTAGCTTCTAATCAACGTTGCCAATGTTAATGTTTGCGGTGTCAAACATTATGTTGTTTGTGGTTGTATATGCCTAGTCGGCCGCAAATTTCGTAAGGATTTTACTACAATCCCCTTATTTTGACTGCGCTTGTGCGTGTACTATAATAGGGTGGTGCGATGGAAAACAAATGTCTGACCTGATAACCTCATTGAAGACAACAACAACACCGCGCATGTTTGCGAGGACAAATTAAGGTCACATTCACACATGAGTCTGCCCACGGTACGTGTCACTTCATTAGCCGCGATGCACAATGTGTTCAATGATTGGTACAATTTCCAATCAATGTTTCCTTATCATAGACATGTTCTGAAATACCAGTTGGGCGTGATATTATTGATATCAACGACCGTGGCAACGCCAGACTGCTTTATGTGCGGTGCGTTAAGTTCCGGTTGCACTCGAAAATTGAGTATATAAGCATATAGTACGATGTGGTTGTAGGTCATAACGCCCGGGCAACGCCGGGGTGCATTACTAGTTAAGTTATATTTAACAAAATAACATCAACATCGTTCTAACTTCCACAGTATGCTTTCACAGTTATTATGGAATTTAGTTCCGAAACTACATAAGTTTCCATCGAGATATGACGAGATGCGAGTGTCTAGAATCTACACTGTCAGAGATCTAAGAGAATTTATTTCACATGATATTGAAAAATTTCGCATCATAAACTACAAAGAAATATACTGTATCTGAAAAAAAGTATATCGTAAAATATTTGTGTCTTTCTTTGTCGCTCTATGTGTGTTGGAGATGATAATGATGGTGATGGTGTTGATGGTGAGATTGTAGTTAATTAAATGTAGTAATGGTGATGCTGATAACAGCAGTGAATATGCAGTTCACTCATCGTGTTATTGTTTCTTCTTGTTTAACCTCAGCTGTTTAATATAAAAATCATTAAGTGTATAATAAGCATACAGCAGGCGGTCTTGTGTGATTTCTAGTGTGCTTCTTTGTGTAGTTCTGTGTGTATATATGTGTATGAACGTATATCTGTTTTCTTGTCTGAATGTAGTCTAGCATACGTGTGAGTTTATCTGGAGCTTTGTTTCCTTTTACTTTTTTGTATAGCCAGCACCCGCACTCACTCTCTCCCTCACACACACACGCACATACATGCGCACGTACATACTGACCTACAAACACACGTGCACACAGATGTTCACACACACACACACACACACACATCTACTCTGTTCTCTCCTCCCACTACACATTCCCACATAAAAGAACTACATTCTAAACGCATAAAACCATAAATCCTCAGCAGACATGAAAGTGAGCAAAAACGAAAACGACGAAAGAATGATCCCTTAAAGAGGTCGCGGATGACTAGGCACATACAGCCACAAACATAAACTCACATAAAGCAGTCACACTGATGTACTCACATAACCACACACACTAACTGAACAAAATAATTGTCAAGAATTCAAATGATATGCGGCCTACGTCATTGACTACTGTAATACTACTAAGGGACCGACGTTCGTCTATGTCTGTACTCACAAACATGTATCGGGTGCATAAGCAGGTCACAGTACTTGGATGTAAAACGAGACGCTCTCCGATATGTAACTGTACACTGTGAAGCATTCAATACTCATCTTACATAGAAGCATACAAACGCACCCATCGTTCTTTATCTTTGAAAACTGCCCAGTATTAATGAACGATGTACTTGTTTGACAATGTATTAGCATATATCGACAATCTAGCCATATATGACAGTGTATGTATATATAGATCTTGTATTTATGCAAGTCAATTTTGCTATATATATTGACCATCTATGACAATTTGTTTGAATTTATGATCACACATGCATGAAAGATAATTTATTTGTCTTTATGAACCACGTATGCATTCAGTTATTACATGATTTTATGTGGGGAAATGTGCCTTTACGTGTGTTTACGGATTGTATGTATATATTGAAATAGTATCAGTACTTTTATGCACCGACATGTCTGTGACATATTTGAGTGTCTATGATTATCTTCCAGTCTCCCAATTAGTTCATGTTTTCCCTTTTTCATCTTTTTCTTTGAATAGATTCCTATTCTTTTCAAATCTAATCTCACCCTAATCAACTTATTTCTAAATCTCCAGTGATTTGGGTTTACTTCTTTCTTTTCATATATAAAATCATACTTTTGCTACTTCCTCACCCCATGCGTTTGGTTCCAACCATCAAATAATATTTGTCTTATTATAAAACTCGTTTCCTTAATATCTTATATAAACTTTGTAATAATTATTATATATTACAGTTTGACAAACATGCGGCGGTGAAACTTCAAATTTACGGTCAATATTAGATGAAACGTATACATGTGCGTATGTCTATATACGTGTGCGTTTTTACGTGTGTATGTTGTTCTCCAATGCACTACCGCTGTTAGAAATCCTCAATTCATATGAATAAAAATTAGTCGATTCTTTAAGCTTATAGATATCATTATATTTCAAAATCCACAAAATATAACATGCGCAAAACCGACTCGCAAACATACACACACACTTTTTTGCTTGACATTAACTATTACAAAAGTTATGACACAATTCCCCAACTCATGCTGCTTCATGTATTTGAATATCAAAGATTCCCTATTAATGTCTTTGAAAATACACACAACATTCAAAGAGATCTTTTATGGCAAAATATCTTTTATGGAAGACATGTTCCTTCTTTGAAAGATTCGAAATAAGCTTGATATTTATTTGGGTTTTTTACCTTTACAGTGGGGGGGGGGGGGGGTTTAGCTCCAACTGATTTTTTTTCAAGTATTGAAATATGCTCATTTCTGAAACTAAATATTTATTATAATCAGAATCTCCATATCAGTATGGAGCTCTAGAAGCACTCATTCCACAACATGCCACAATTTCTTTTGTCTTACTTCCTTTCTATTACTTTGTGCTTTGTTTTGTTTTTTGTTTATCTTTTACTCTTTAGCAAAACTATTTGTAACAAAAATATTTTATTGACAATTTATTTTGCATTTTGAGGTAATCAGACGGATTTCTGGAAAGTACTTGATAACAAAAATAAAAGCAATTTATACTTAAACTAAAAGTGATCAAAAAATATATTAAAGAAATACATGATTAAACAAAATGTGAAAGAACAAATCCATCTCTTGGTAAAACAGACTTCGTATTTATATTTTTTATGATATTCCCCTTACTTCAATTGAATCAGGATTCCATAGCTTCCATGTATCTTTATTTTTCAAAACGGCTCTTTTTTTTTTTGACAATATACTGAGTACAGGATTGCATGCAGAATTTATTTTTCTTGTCTCTAGGTTATTTTACTTTGCTTACTTTATGTGTTGGTTTCATTTTTCTTCAGCTATCAATCTTCTTCTGAAATTACGATCACTAATTGGCCATCAGCAATACTAAAACGAATTTCTACCAAGATTATTGTGATTGTTTTTATTGCTAGTAGTAGTAGTAGTAGTAGTAGTAGTAGTAGTAGTAGTAGTAGTAGTAGTAGTAGCAGCAGTGGTTTATTTTCATGGCTGTCCTAATGATGTCATTATCTCCAGCAACGTTGTCGTCGTCGTCGTACTCGTCGTCATCCCCCACATTCATCGGCAACATCACCATCACCAATGTCATCATAGTAGTAACGATAAAAGATATAAATCTTATGGAGTTGGCAATGCCAAAGACCTGATTTAAACTTTCCGAGTAAATAGAAGACATTTTGAAAGAAATGCGTTTATATCAATATGAATATACATGCATGTAGCTAAATATATTAACGTGTGTGTATATTTATCTACATATTATTTACACACACACACACACACACACACACACACATATATATATATATATATATATATATATATATGTATGTATGTATGTATATGCATATATACATATATGGGTGTATGTGTGTGCGTGTGTTTGTACATATCAATACACACTCACACACACACACACACACACACACACACACACACACACACACACATATATATATATATATATATATATATATATATATATATTACAACATTGCATCATTCTTTGTAATGATGTAATGCTTTGATTGACGAATTGAAGGAGTCGCTCGAAACGGCCGTAATGAACTGAAAGTTATACACGTTTGTTATTCATTTATATTTTATATATATACTAGCAGAGGCATCCGGCGTTGCTCGGGAATGAAATTGTTGCTGATATACTTGAAGAAAAAAAGGCAAAATATGCTGTATAGAAATTTGAGGATATTCTGTAGATGGACTCTCAGATGAATGATGGCTGTGCGCCTCTCATGAATGAGGAAAATTGAAGATGTGCCAAAAAGCCTCATTGGTACTTTGAAACTTTTATGAAAATTAAAATGGGGATTAAATGAAAAAAATGATTTACGTGAATATCCTTACAAGAGTAATTGAAATGAATGTCGATTGTGGAACCCCCACCCCCACGCACGCACGCTCGCGCGCGCGCATACGCGCGTTTGTCTTTGTAAATATGTTTGTATACATTTATGTATGTGTGTGTTTGTAAGAGACAGAGTGTGAGTGAGAGAGAGAGGTTTGTTGTCATGTATACGTACATGCATAAATATACAAACATCTTTGGATGTATGCATATGACAACACAGCCCTTGACTCACTCACGCTCTGTCTCTTACAAACACGCACACGCTCGCATACACACGTGTGTCTTTGTAAATATGTTTGTATACATTTATGTGTGTGTGATTGTAAGAGACAGAGTGTGAGTGAGTCAAGGGGTGTGTGTGTGCGTGTGTATGTGTGTGTGAGAGAGCGGTGTGTATGTAGTATTTACTTTCTCTCTCTCTCTCTCATACACACGAACACACACACTCACACACAAAATAGAGAGTGAAAGCTTTTTGCCGTTGTTACGTCAATACCGGAAGTTGACATTGAGGAACCTTTTTAAAGAAGTGAATCTTAAATATAAAGCAATATTATTTATTTTTAATTAAAAAAATCAAATGAAGAGCCTAAGATTTATCCGAGGTCAAATTATTTATGCATTACAAGTATGGAAGCATTTGGCGAAGTCGATTTCACGTGAAAAGCAATTACACACACATCTCTGTTTTATATATATTATAGATGTAAATGTATTAAATATATATGTATCTATTATATGTATCTATTATATGTATATATATATATATATATATATATGTGTGTGTGTGTGTGTGTGTGTGTGTGTGTGTGTGTGTGTGTGTGCGTGTGTATGCATCTATGTATGTATGTATGTATTATGTATGAACGTACGTATCTATGTGCGTATGTATGTATATAAAGCAAAGTTATTTTATTCCACACTGATTGAAATATAGAGAAAACAAGTTGAAATTGCAGTGGGATGCCTTCAGATTTCTTTATTTTTGAAGATTTAACCGGATTCACAGATTTCCTTGATCTTTCAAAATTTGAGATAGAAAGACATGGACCTATGCTAAAACTGTCTTGCTTTTGATTCGGAATTCAGGAAGAAAATGTCTTGTTTTTATAGAAAAATCATAGCTGAAATTATTATATCTTTAGGATAAGTTTTGAGTGGTTGACGATGATGTGGGGTCCTCACTATGCCGTGCGTTAATATCATGTTGCTATATTGTTTGCGCTGAAAACTAAGGCTGGCACGATTGACTGTCACTAAAATGGTTCAAGTCGCTACTTATTTTGTGCTGTCGGACGGGTAATTCGGATGTATTAATCGGTTTAAATTTGGTTAATAGAGAACGTGTATTCAAATAAAGTTATTATGAACAATTTTTTCTGTATTGAAATAAGAACTTTTGAGAACTAGAACAAGTATTGTATATTTACTGGCATGGTTATTTGTGCAGTCAGTTGATTCCCAATTCTAGTAGTTATGGTGATATCCTCGTATCTTTCAGGTGAATAGTTTTGATTTACCTGTATTGATAGTTGTAATAAGGTCTGTTCTGAAATTTAGGTACTTATTAGTTATTACAGTTCATCGGCTTAAACTTGATGTGTCTTTCTACTGAGGTTCCGAATTTCTGTATATAATGAGTTTACTTCAGCTATTCGTCTTCATTCTGGGATCGCAATATAACTTACCTTCATGGAACACCGATTGAAGATCTTTGCCTATCTATAATTATAGGGGAAAGGTTTATCTAGCACAACCAGGAATTTCTCTTTTGTTGGTCTTAACTGAAGTAGCCTTGGTATAGCAAACAATTTGCATATCCTGTTTAGCAGGAAGAAATACGACCACTTCAGAAAAGATAATTAATAAATCTATCTGTGAAGTCAATCCGGCAGCAGTGTTGTAGTAGTCTAGCAATTACACAAATCACCGTGTAAACTAATCATTATTTTCTTTCTCATTTAATAATAAAATCTCTTATACACAGATGACCATCGCAGTGCAGACATCAATAGCTTCATTCAAACCAGCCACAATAACAGACGCATCAACAAATAATGAAAACACTTGAAAAATTTTAATACAAATTATACAAACTGTTAAAGGGGTGTTCCAACTAACAAAAAACTCATTCACTCAAATTACCGTTTTCTCGCATAAAGATTAGTCAGAAATCTTTCGTTTAATATCAGGATTTAGTCAACAACTTCTTAAGATATGTTTCTATTTAAAGAAAACTGACGTATAAACATAAAAAATACATATGCAATATCTATATGTTACTATAATTACGTGCATATGTGTGTGAGTGCGCGTGCGCGTACGAGAGGGTGTGTGATATAGTAATTTATTGTTGTTGAAAAAGTACTTGATTACAATTCATTTCAGTTTACTCTGATGATTCCTAAGATCTTAATGAAGAATTAACTAAAGTTCATGAATTATGAAGAGTGGCAGTGAGAGTGATTGGTGTGAGTGTATGGAAATGTGGAAGTATAAAAAAATCTATTCGACTGTGTCGGGTAGATCAGTTTAACTGGGTAGATTTATATTAAGAGATACGTCGTACGTTATTTACATTTGACGGATACTTGTCCTCATCTTGCTTGTTGTTAACACAACATTTCGTCTGATATACCCTCCAGTCTTCATCAGGTGTCTTGGGGAAATTTCGAACCTGGATTCTCATTCCTAAGGTATTTTTCATTGTTATTATTATTATTATTATTATAGTCCTTTCCAAATCGAAAAAGAATCATCTTCTGTATTGGAAAAGTATTTGTGAGTTATGTACAAACCTTCATAAAAACATATACATATGTTAGTTAAGAACTCGGAATCTTGGGACTAGTAGCCCGCGTTCTTAACCACTACACCATGTGCCCGTTAGCAATTATGGAGTGAATTTTAGGGCTTATAAATCTTAATATTTTCCTATCTTTCATTAATACCAGTTCCCATATGCTATTCATATCTGCACTCGGTCTGCTTAGGGGGTTGTTGTGTCCTAGTATATGTGTTGCTTCTTTTAGTTTTCGTATTTTCCAGTGATATTCTCTGTCTATTATTTCAACTTCATCCCGCAGGGGGAGGTGGTCCCCATTTTTCCGTACATGATCAACTATACCCGATTTATCAATATCTCCTTGTGTCACAGCTTTGCGATGTTCATCTATCCTTATTCTGAGGGGGCGACATGTTTCGCCTTTGTATAACCAACCACAGCTGCATGGGATGGCGTACATGCAGTTTTTGGTCATATTCCTTTCTATTGGTGGTTTTACTCAAAGGAGATATTTGCGAAGTGTTGTATTACTCTTGAATACTCTCCTGATATCATATGGGCTGCATATCTTTTGTATCTTTTCGGAGAGTCCTTTCACATAGGGTAGATAGACCGTGGAAAGTGTATTGGTTTCATCCTCTCTTTTCTTCATAATTGGAGTGAATAATATGTTTTGGGGGTAGTTGTTGCTTAATATATTGTTATGGAGCTTGATCATTTATTCATGGTGTGTATCACGATCGCTACTTATATTCTTTGTTCGATGTTTTAGGCACTGAGCAATCCCTCTCTTTACACTGTATGAATGATGGGAATTGAAGTTGAGGTACGGTTCAGTGAAGGTCGGCTTGCGTTATACGGAGGTCTTGAATCGATACTTGGTGCATGTTATTAATACGTCCAGGAATGCTAGCTGATTATCTTTTTCATGTTCCATTGTGAACTCTATGGATGGTTTTATTGAGTTCACATGATCTAACAGTACTTGGACATTTTCATGGTGGGACCAGAGAATAAAGGTGTCATCAACATATCGCAGCCATATAGTTGTTTTTAGTGGTGTTAATCCTAAAATCAAATTCTCAAAGTATTCCATGTATATATTGGCTATTATCGGTGATAATGGCGAATCCATAGCTAAATTCTCTTTATGTCGATATATATCAGTGTCCATACTGAAGTAGGTAGTTTCTACACAGAAGGTCAACATTTCTATCAAGTTTCTTATTGGTATACTAGTGCGTTCTTTTAGATGGGTTTCTACCACTAATTTCACTTGAATCTTGAATAAGGGAAATGCCACAGTGGTGATGAATAAGTCTGACTACTCGGGAAAATTGGCAAGTGTTATAAGTGATGGTAGTAGCTACAGCAAAGTAAAGAAAGACCCAACTATAAAAACAGAGAGGAAGTTGTCACAGATCTTAATCAAGAACAAAGATCACTTTACACCGATGAAGTACAGACAACTGACTTAAGGATGGATAGGAAAATATTTGATTTATAAGCTCTAAAATTCACCCCATAATTCCACACGGGCATATGACGTAGTGGTTAAGAGCGCGGGCTAATAATCCCAAGATTCCGACTCCGATTCCAGGCAGTGACCTCAATAATAATAATAATAATAATAATAATAATAATAATAATAATAATAATAATAATAATAATAATAATAATAACAGCAACAAGAACAACAACAACAAAAACATCGAAAAATATATTATGAATGAGAACCCAGTTTCAAAATTTCCTCAAGACACCTGATGAAGGCTGGAGGGTATATCACCCGAAACGTTATGTTAATAACAAACAAGATGAGGACAAATATCCGTCAAATGTAAATAATGTACATAATTCCTCATCTCTAAAAATATAGAAACGAAATATTTTGTGTTTAATTATTCAGAAAACTTCTTACGAGAAATAAATCAATTGCGCAATCTGCGGTATTTTTGATACGATGTAAAGTTTGATTTCAGTGATATATATTTTATTGACAATGTTGATGACCCGTTCTGGAAATCTCTACCATTCGCTAATTTTATTATTTGTTATTGCAAAAAATTTGGAAAATAAGAGCGTTTTAGATGGTTTATACACACAAGAAAGTAAAAAAGAGAAAAATAAGAAAAGAAACGGGAAAAGGGAAGGAAAAAAATGAAGCATATTTAATCAAAGAGTTTTGTGTAAATATTATGAAAACTAACATTGGAGTTTCTGCGCGCTGCAATCGACTAGCCGGTATAATCGACTAACCGATCCTCCTACCCTCACCCGCGTATTTCAGGCCATGTGCATATAGTCGAAAGAATTATTATGATTGTTGTGCTTGTTGCTATTGCTGTTATTATTTTCATATCTAACATGCTAAACTTGAAGGGTTTACTTACCATGAACTAAGGAGGTACTTTCTTTTCAAATCTCCAGAATTCCTGAAAGACTCTTTGCGCTACCAAGTAATGTTTTGTGGATGTGCTCTCTATTCGTATTTATACCTAACATTGCCAACACATTTGTTTTTTTTGTTTTTTTTGTTTTTTTGTTTTTTGCTTTACATTCCTCCGGCATCAACAATTTTTGGAACTATATACACTTTTTACATTGACCACAGTTTTCTAATTTCTATCCTCGGAGCTTCATATTGCGTCAAGTAATTAGTTTTGCCTCTTCTTGACGACTCTGTAATCAACATGGCAAGCGAGGGGGTGTGATCAGGCATATGTTTTCTTCCTTTACCAGAACAACATCGGATCTCTCTTGATCAACTCTGTGACGACATTGGATCATAAAATTCCAAAGCATCTTAACTGTTATTTTCTACCACACCCTTTCGCCCTTTTCAATCAGAATGTGTTACTTAGTTTCCAGTGGACCATTCTGGCGTCATTGCTATGCATTCTTTTGTATTCTTTCTCGGCTAGTTTACAGAATTGGTTGAAAATATGCCACGGTGTTTTATCGGTACCACTATACATTCTGCATTTCTCAGATTGTGCAGATTAGCCAATTCTGTGCTTGATGCATTTAGATCTCAATGATTGTTCCCGCACTGCACGTATCAAGGCCTCCGTTTTGGGTTTCATATCGCTCCTTTGTAGCCACAACCTTCTTTCATCTGAGTCTATGTCCTGCGGAATCTCTCTTACGAACCGACCGTGTATTTTTTTTGTTTTTTTTCCGGTGGCTTTCTCAAATCGTTGTTGCCTTTTATTTCGTAATTCATCATGTCCTGATTGCTTTTCGTATGTAATAGAACAACCTTTCTTATTTGTATATGTAATGCTTCCTTTTACAGTCTAAAACAATGTTGTTTACCTGTGTTGGAGTACAATCATTCCAACTTTTCAATCACGTCCTTCATTTTCTTTCTTGTAAGGTGTAGACTATCAGCATCACTCTTCAGTTAGAAGTGACCGTATATTGTTAGCAGTTTCTTTAATTTCTTATCCAAGGTTTGTGATCCCTCTGATCGTCTTCGCTGCACTTCTGCTTCATCTGAAGAGAGCAATTGCGCATGAATTATTGCTTTGAATTTATTCCTTCCATTCGAGTTAATCTTCAGAATCAATTCCTGCAATACTCTCGAGAGAATAACTTATTCATTTAGTTTTCCATATGTTCACCAACGCCCAGTATGCCCGTATGCCTGTAACCTGCTTTTTCTATTCTCTTCATTACCTCTCCTGTGGGCCACTTCATGACATCAACTTGTTGGACTTTTTAAAGTACTTTTCAGTCTAAATTCCATTCTAGTGCCCTCGATAAAGTAATGCACTGTTTCAATCCGCGAATTCAGCTAGTTTTCATTTGTTCAAAAGAGTCCCAGGTGGCCTATGGAAGGGAGATGTTTGATCTTTTCCAATTGTTTTTTTCCGGCACGGCAATGGTTCAGCCAGCCCGCCACCATACATACCACTATTGTATTCATTTCAAGTTTTGGTGTAAGGCCAGCACTTTCGGAATGTGAGTATTCGACTACATCGGTTCTCAATAGATTCTTATTTTGTCGTCTTCGAAAGGATGAAATAAATGCGATGTCAATCACAGTGGAATTTGACGTAAGGCCATTTAGCCTTTTGCCTGGCATGTTAACGTTTCTACTGGCTTGCCGCTTTAATGTACCAATAATGTATAGAGTTTAGTTTTATTTCCTAATTGTCTATTAAAGAAATAATACGGGTGGGTGAAGAAAAAATCGTTAGAACGGGGAAGGAAAGCTTCAATGGAAATTCTTCCTTTTTTTACTTTTTCTTTTATTTTTGAGTTCAAATCCCAATAGGGATAGTTCGCCTCTCCTCTCTCCAAGATTGAGAAGTATTATAGTAGTGAGGTTCCTAATGTTACATTGAGATAATAAACTGATATGAAATTAGATATGTTGATACATATATAAGATTTTATTGTCTCGATGCTGAACTGTGCCCATGATGGAGCACAATCTTTAAAAAGAGAGTTGTACAAACAGATAACGTTTAATATTTTAGGTCTAGCAATTTTTCAACACTTTTTTCTTTGCCGGACTACTAAGTTATGAATCGTCAAACAAAAATGGTTGTTAAACAATAGAAAAAAGAAACCTACAGACACCTGCAAGCATGCATTCACAAATATACGCAACACACACAACACATACACATGTGTATAATTTAGACATAGATATACAAATATTATATATATATATATATACATATGTACACACATATACATCCGTCTACATACGCACACATCTGTATGTGTGTGTGTGCATATACATGTGTGTGTGTGCGTGTGCATGTGTGTGAACGCGCGTTTGTTTAAGCAAAAAAGGGGAGAGATCATAACATTGTATAATATCAGTAAAATGCATACACGTGCAGCTAGTTTTGCAAGATTTATTATTGCGTGTAATGATACACACTCAGGCAGACTGATTATTATCTTTGGTTTTGTCAAATGGCAACATATATTCTGAGTACCGCCCTCACAGTCTTCTAATATATATATATATATATATCTATATATCTATATATATATATATGTGTGTGTGTGTGTGTGTGTGTGTGTGTGTGTGTGTGTGTGTGTCTGTATGTGCGTGTGTGTGTGTGCGTGTGTGTGTGTATACCTAGACATATATACACATATATAAATATACGTGTGTGTATATATATATATATATATATGTGTATGTGTGTGTGTGTGTGTGTGTGTGTGTGTGTGTGCATATATAAATATGTGTATGTGTACATGCATATATGTACATACATTTACACACACACACACACACACACACACATATATATATATATATATATATATATATATATACACATATATATACACGTACACATGCACACACGCACACACGTATATATATATATATATATCTATATATATATATACATATACATATACATATATATATATGTATGTGTGTGTGTGTGTGTTTGTGTGTGTCTGTGTCTGTGTGCCATTTGTGCACGGATATATATGCGAGTGTATGTACCAACTTAAATCCGTATGATACTGATTCGTATGCTATTCGTTGAACATATATCTCTCAGTACATACACGTATTACCAATAAAATAATTCTATGATGGAATGAAGCATTAATCTCTTTCAAACTTAGAACAGAAGATTATACCTCTGCACGAAAAGAACATCTCGGAAAAGCTGCAAGTTTTTCTTCTGCTGTAATTTTTTTCTTTTTTTTTTTTTCCTTTTTCTTTTAAGCTTTTACTTCTATTTCATCCTATATCGAAATGTTAACTTCCTTCTATATTACTGTCAAACTCTGAGACAATTTTCTTAGAATTCTTATCCATACGGCAGTTTTGATATATATGACTATAATAGACTTTGATAAATTTCAGTTAATTTTCTATTTTACTTGTCAAATGCGAATAGAAATTTAATAAATTATATTTTGGAAACTTGAAAGATGAACGGTAGGCTGCAGAATTTATTTCGCATTATATTTAATATCGGACATAATATATTGTTGGAGATGTGAATAAACAGTCTGCCAGTACTTGCATTTGTCCTCCAGTAAAAGGCACTGAAATTTCACGCTTACAGTATTTAACCTAGTATTAGTTATATAATATGACTCAATGATTTTGTAAAAGTGTAAGTATTACCAGCCCATGGAGGGTTCGAATGCATGTTCACTGTACTGACTCGTCTTAGTAGCCAGATCTCCTTCAAACCACACCAAAACATATTGAGCAAGAAAGGATACCCTAAAAAAAGTTAATTCTATGCAACACTAAAAACAAAATCGAAATTCGTTCAACGCTAAATATATATATATATATATATATATATATATATATATATATATATATATATATTGTGGAATTATTGTTGTTACGTTTCACACGAGCCGCTGCATTTTTATCCCCAGCTGAGGCGAGTGGTAGTGTCTCCAGTATGGAGAGCTACGCCAGGGCCACTGCGGCGAAGAAGCTAATGCCGCTGGAAAACAAGTTGATCAAGCTGGATATGGAGGAGGTGAGCAGAAGCAGGAATTTGATAGAAGTAGAGGGAGACTCATACAAATTGTCCCTTCCGCAAAAGAGACAAAGGAAGACAAAATTCTGTGTATCATACACAAGCTGTCGAAACCTGTTAAAGTGAAATGGTGACAAAAGAGAAAATCGAGGAGTGCCTGGGTGAAATTGTGAATGAAGCCATGTACATCAGCAGAGGAAGAAAGTTCGGTACGGTAGAGGTGAGGTTCGCCACTATAGAAGAGGCAACCAAGCATGTGACCAACATTTTAAGAAATACAAAAATAGCATTACTACCAAGTTATAGAGGAAGAAGTGTGAAAATACGTATTCCCAGAGTTACACCAGAAATTAAACCAGAGTGGTTGGTTGCAACAGTGCTGGCTGCAACCAAGGAGGATCCAGAATAAGGACCAGTGGCGGAAACAAAACTGCGCAACTGGTGTGGATTTGGACTCGAAATGTGGCTTTTTGCCACATTCGAGGATATAGAAAGAATTCCCTACCGGATAGAAGTGGAAGACGAGAGAACGTTAAATGTCGTAGTCGAGGGAAGAAACCAAATTGTTACATATGCGGGGAGAGAGGTCATATGAAGATCAAATGCCCCCTATATGAGTTCAAACAGCCACAGCAAGAAAAAGCACAAGCAGAGGAGGAAAACATTATAGACCACACTGTGGAAATGAAAGAGAAACAGAGAAAACAAAGGAGAAGAACGAAAATGGAGCTACTAACCCTAAAAAGCGAAAGAAAAATAAGTCAAAGGAACGGTCAACAGAAAACAAACAAGACATAGAAAAGCCAGAAACTAATAACCCTACCGGATAGAAGTGGAAGACGAGAGAACGTTAAATGTCGTAGTCGAGGGAAGAAACCAAATTGTTACATATGCGGGGAGAGAGGTCATATGAAGATCAAATGCCCCCTATATGAGTTCAAACAGCCACAGCAAGAGAAAGCACAAGCAGAGGAGGAAAACATTATAGACCACACTGTGGAAATGAAAGAGAAACAGAGAAAACAAAGGAGAAGAACGAAAATGGAGCTACTAACCCTAAAAAGCGAAAGAACAATAAGTCAAAGGAATGGTCAACAGAAAACAAACAAGACATAGAAAAGCCAGAAACTAATAATGTACAAGAAGGAGAGGAGAGAACGGATAAAGATGTCAAATACAAGAGGGTTTTGATAAAGTACGAAAAGTGCAAATGGAGAGAAAATCGCGAAGAATAATAAGAGTGAAGATGCCGGAGAAATGTACTGAGAAGTGCATTTTGGTACACGAGGAAAACTACTGGGAGTACATAAAAGAACTTGGCGAAAATATAAAACGAAACGGGTATGGTTGGTGGAGACACCACCCCCTAGAACTGATTATTTCCAGTTGATAAGGACGGAAGTAACAGTGGTTAATGGGAGAAAAGTAACGCGAGTGTTTCAATTTTTTGCGTTGCAAAACCGTTAAAATGTCTACATGATGTTGAACGTAAAAGTGAAAAACTGGATAAATGTAACCACCCGACTTCGGGAGTCGAGTGGACATTGCGCCTCATGTTTTCATTCTTGCATTTTATCATTTTATTTTAATTTTTCTTCTACTATTATCATTCACTTTTGTAATTTTTAGTTCTCAGATTTTATGTTTGTTGCGTTTGTACCGTCTTTATATTTTGTGATGTCTTAAAAATTCTTTGTATAGCCCTTTTTGGGTAATAAAGACATAGGTATTTCGTCTGTCTTTACGTTCTGAGTTCAAATTCCGCCGAGATCGACATTGCCTTTCATCCTTTCGGGGTTGATAAATTAAGTACCAGAAGCGTATTGCGGTCGATCTAATCGGCTGGCCCCCTTCCCCAAAATTTCGGGCCTTGTGCCGAGAGCAGAAAAGAATATATTGATGTAGCATATAAAATATATATTTCGATAGTCAAAAACTAAACAAATATCACAAAAAATTTACACCGGTAAACAGATCGTTCTTTGTCCAAATTTTGATTTCATTTTTCACTTAAAGAAATTTTGGATTTCAAGTACGGAAAAGGTATACACAACTTATATGCCATTTCAAAACAAGTACATTATAAATACAATAATTGAACATTATTATCGTGCGAAATTATCGTCCCTTACATGTATGTATAAAGATTTCCAAATAATTCTTTCATGAAAATATAAAATAGATGAGACTAAACAAGAGAAAAGGAAAGAAAAGAAATAATGAGATTGGAAAATTTGATAAAAATTCATTTTTGTGTATATGCCCTATTTCCTAATATTCTTTATGGTGGTTAACATTATATATATATATATATATATATATATATATATATATATATATATATATATATGTTAGCACATGAAAAAGTAACCCGTTTTCGTTGTACAATATAAATACATAAATAAATTTACACGCACGAAAAAAAAAAACGTCAATGCCTTTGCGAGAGACGTTGTGTAATTTCGACTACGTATTATTTCTATTTTGCAGCCATGTGCAGTAATGTTTGTCGTTTTTTCTTGTCGTCCACTTCTAATTGCTGTACACATGTGAAATGAGATGGCCTCGACATTAAGCTTCTGAACACCCATTGGCTATATGTTGTGCCCCACCCTGTGTATGTGCGTATGAGGTGTGTGTATGTATATATAAATCTACTAAATTCACTCTCGGTGTATTATTCTGAGGCATTTCCAAAAATCATTTTCTACATGTACTGGGCATGGGGAGTGAACCCATGCCCGGCACATGTGGATGTAGACTTCGCAATCTGACAGCCATATCTGCGGCTAAGTGACAACTTCAAAGATACAGAGACAAGATATTCGATGGTTTTATCATCTAATGGCGGAAGACCGATTCAGTAACGTACTACTTTATGCGTGGAAAAGGCGGAAGCCTAGGATTGGTGATGCCTGCTGGAATGGGGCACCAAAGATAGGTTTTTGAAACCAATAGTAGATTACTTCCTTTCTCAACCCTATTTCTTGTGAACTTTTCTTCTTTCATCGAATAATTTGTCTCCCTCACTCTCGCGCTCGCTTTTCAATCTGATATAGCTTTTACCTGTACATAGCTCATTACCTGTATATAGCTCATATACAGCTATTACCTGTATATAGCTCATTCCATTACATTCTTTAAGAATGTACTTAACTTTCTCTCTCTCTCTCTCTCTCTCTCTCTCTCTCTCTCTCTCTCTCTCTCTCTCTTTCTTTCTCTCTCTCTCAACGTGGTATATGGCCTAATTTGAAAACATATGTAGGCCACTCTAACCCCGTCTTTCGTCCTTTCTCTGTTGTTCATTCCTTCATTCTATCTCTCTCTCTATCTATCTATCTCTCTGTCACTCGCTCTCTCCCTCTCTTTTAATGTTTTTGTCTGAAACCCTCACTTTCTTCTCCTCGTCTCTTTCCTCTTGATAATATATTTATCTCCTTTAATCTCTTCCTCTCATTTGTCTTTTTCCTCTCTCCCTCTTTCATTCTCTTAGTCTACCTTAAATTTCATTATTATCTATGTTACTAATTTGTTCAAATTTCTATTTCCCCATCTCGTTTGATAGATTTCATTTGCATATTTTACCAACTGGATCTCTCTTTCTTTCCCTCTCAGTTTTTCTCTCCCCCTCTCTCTATATGGTATCTCTCTTACACCACGAGATTCCACTTCTGTTTAACTTCCTACTATTTTCACATATACTCTCCCTATATTCTTAATCTACTTCTACCTTCCTCCCTATCTCTGTTCGACATTCCACTTCTGCGTCTCTTTATCTATTTACACTAATCTTCTCGATGCCAGCTAAACCTTTCTTTCTCTCTCCCGCTCTCTCTTTCTCTCCGACCACCGTCGGTCCTCTCCTATCTTCCATTTTCATATTCATTCCTTTAGCTCTCACTATCCCTCAGCTCTCCTTCGATTCCTACTTAGTCTCCGTTCTATATCTCTCAACATTTCTCTACAAATCTCCCACTAAGTCTTTCATTGATTCTCCCATTCACATTATAAAATACGGTTTGCAGTCTTTGTTGATACTGTTTCTTTCTCTCAATTCTATTCTTTTACCACTCTCTCTTTTCCCTCACATACTTTCCCATTCACTCTCTCTTCATAACCTATTTCGTCCATCTCTAATTATCCTTCCTCAGACAATGCTTTTTGAGATTATTTTTCTTGTTCGTATAATCTATTCTGAAGAAGCTAATGTTATTTAGATAAATGCCGTTGTGCTTTCACCTTTCAACAAAGGTAAAGTTAACTTAATGAATGAGACAAGTGATGTTAAAGAAATACATAAATTTCAATTTTGCCAGTTCAAATTTCAAAATAAAAAATGTATGAAAGTAATAAGTCATATATATCAGAAGGTATAAAATGTATACATATATAAGGTTAAAAAACCGTATACTTGGATATATGGAAAAGGCGGACACAGATATGTACGTAAAACACGTACCTTAAAATTTATAGGAAGAAACAATTATACTTATCATGTATACATATATCTCAAATTTCATTATATATACCGGAACATATATTTTTAATAGTGATAGTAAATGCGCTATAGCTATAGTAGATAGCTTAGCAGGATTTTGTCCCTTTACACGTTCTAAGTTCCAATGCTGCTGAGGTCGACTTTCCCTTTCATCCTTTCGGGGTCGATAAAATAAGTAGCAGTCGATTGACTTAGTCCCACCCGCGAAATTGCAGACGTTGTACCAAAATTTGAAATCAATATCTGTATAATTATCTGTGTGTGGAAGGACAAGACTGCAGAGGTATCTCTAAGGTTTAGACATGAACTGCATGTCAGTTTGTAAAAATGTGCATGCTGGTTGATATTACAGAAGAGGAAAGCTGTTAAAGACATGTAAAAGAAGACACGTTTTCGAAGTTTACAAAGCATTAACAACGTATGAAATACGATGTGCCTTAAACAAATTAACTATTCCGTTTCCTATAAGTAATTTCTACCAATCTATAAAATTCGACCTTTAACTGTCTACTGACATTTCATTTCCAGTACAGATATATATATATATATATTTCCACGTTTTTAAGCTTTATTCCCATTCATCTACTACCCTATGTTTCTCTCATCATAATTTTCCGTAAATTTCTTTCTTTCTCCTCCTCTTTCTCTGAATTGCCTTTGATGTTAAATCTATCGATGTATTTTTTTTTAAATAACTTCACAGCGTTCCCCTTCGTAATCACATTCGGTTAAAATGGCTTATTGATGTATTTTGCTTCTCTTTTCTCCCTGGCGAGATGATTGCATTGTTTTACATCAGCTTTATTCCCTCCGGAATAATCTCAATGCTTTCTTCGAACCATATATTGGAAGTATAAATGATTTGAATGACACCTGCGTTTGACTATATATATATATATATATATATATATATATATATATATATATATATATATATATATATATATATATATATATATATATATATATATAGACAGGACACAGATATGTGTCGATAAGCCAGCTGGAGGAGATGTTCTCCTGGGGCTAAAAGCAACAGTAACATCCACCCTTAGGGGTCAGCCACATTTAAATGGCAAATATACTTCACTTTATATATATATATATATATATATATATATATATATATATATATATATATGTATATATACATGCATACATGAAACTGTTATATTTGTGTATCTCTGTTATTCTAAAAGCAGGCTTCAGCTGTAGCAATATAATGTTCGCGTAAAGGCAGCGAGCTGGCAGAAACGTCACCACGCCGGGCGAAATGCTTAGCCCCTTGTGGGTAATAAAGAAATTGGTATTTCGTCTGTCTCTAAATTCTGAGATCAAAGTCCGACGAGGTTGACTTTGCCTTTCATCCTTTCGGGGTCGATAAATTAAGTACCAGTTGCGTCCTGGTGTCGATTTAATCGGCTGACCCCTCTTCCCCCAAATTTCGGGCCTTGTGCCTAGAGTAGAAAAAAATATAATGTTTGGATATAATTGAACGGGCTAAGGCTTTGATAACTGTCACCAGAGTTGTAACATCTATTGCTCAGGTCACATGTTTGTACGGTGGATGGATAGAATATTTATTGTTCTTCTTTTCCTCCTTCTTTTGATTATTTACCACCCTATCTTACCTGATGGAATCAATGAAAGACCTTCAGAAGTACCTGTTCTTTACTTTTTGCGATTTCGTGTTCGATATTTGCTATTGTCATCTTCCTCTCATTTTAATGATAAGAGTGTATAATTTGAAGGTCGCTCTGTTTAGTAGGCTAACCGAATGTGTAAAACTGTCCTGCTTGGCATAGGAACAGAATATCTATCAGTGAAAGTTTTGGCAGTATATTTCATATTTTATGTAGTGTTTTACTTGTTTCAATCATTACACTAATGTCCTGAAGGAACACTGCATTGAAGAATTGTTTATTCAAACATGTCGACTCCAGTACTTATTTTGTTAAAGCCAGATACTTATGTTATCGAATCTTTTGCCGAACCGCTAGGTAGCGGGGACGTAAACACAACGGCATACAACACACACACACACACACACACACACACACACACACACACACACACACACACACACACACACACACACACACACACACACACACACACACACACACACACACACACACACACAATGTATTTCTGCAACTTCTCGCACACATCCACACATTGCAATCAACGAAATTCTGATATCACCTTTACTAGAAATAGTACCCAGTTATCTCTCTAATTTTACTCGCTGGAATTTAAAAAGAAAAAAGGCTGACCACTGTTTTATTAAAAGAACTTTCACCTCACTTCATTGCTGAGAAAGAATATTAGGTTTTCGTAGATTATTTCAAAGCATTTTAAAATTGATTTGTAGGTTTATTTTTGAGCATGAAACAATTTTCTTTGATTTCCGTTTGTTTATCGCAAAAATACACTCCAAGAAGCAATAAACAGAGATATATGCAAGAGAAAAAAAATGAAAATGAAAAGAGAGAAGATTTAAACACGGAATTGGTAGAGAGAAAAAAGAATATCAAGATGTAATAAAACTTGGAACGACGTTGCCGCTTTTATCTTTGTTCTCGCTATCAAATACGTACAAATATGCGCATTCACAAATACACCTACATACATAAATACATACATAAATACATACATAAATATACAAGAAATATATATATATATATATATATATATATATATATATATATATATATATATATATATATATATATATATATATACATGTACATAAATATATGTATATACGACCTTATTTCCATATACGCCAGCTTAATTTTATTCGTCCAGTCGAAAGACATCTGTTCTGATGTCCCGTTATTATTCCTGCTGTATTTGTGCAACATTGTTCGTTTCTTTCCGTCCTTGTTTTTGTATACTTTCGCTGTTTTCTTCCAAGGAATCTAATGCTCTTACCTTAGTTTTTCCTTGGGGCTGGCCAGATTGGAGCAGTATCGAGAATAACCAGCCGAAATTGCAAGGATAATCTGGATCTCGACTGAAGAAAGAAAACTCCGAATGACATGTCCGTGTTTTCTTTGTGTCGTCTTTCTATATATTTTGTCCCTTTCTTGTATCACCTAAACTGCCTGGATGTTTTGCGTTCTTGTCCCATTCTGTATTATATATATGTATACTGGGGGTCTTAGCATATTTTCTGTTCTCGTGGCGATGGAGTGAAATAATTATTTATAAACAAAGATACAAACACAAACCGGAGCAATTTTGTGTGGATACGTACAAGTGTGGCTTAGGCGTAGGTGTGGCTGTGTGATAAGAAATTTCTTTCCCAACCACTCAGTGCCGGTTTCAGTCCCACTGCATGAAACATTGGCCATGTATCTTCAACAACATCTCCAGGTCGAATACGAGCCTTGTGAGTGGATTTGTTAGACGGAGACCGAAAGAAGCCTATCGTATGTATGAATGTATGTATGTGTACATATATTATATACGTGTGTGTGTGTGTGTTTATATGAGTTTATATATATATATATATATATATATATATATATATATATATATATGGTATGTCTCACGCTACTGCTATCTAGCACCTTCGGATCATCTCTACTCAACCGCTACACGACGGCTACTCAACAGTCACTCAACGTCTCTACCACGGCTAGACTACCTCTATTTATATGTCTTGGGAGATCCTACTTCTTCGCTTGGGGGCGTCGACACACACGATAGAAGAACGATAAAAATTAAAATCCAAGAGTACTCCAAATAAATGCAGATAGAGAGGGAGAGTGAAGAAGTGAGAGGGTGAGGGAGGAAAAGGGAAGGAGAGGAAGCGAATGAAAACATCATAGAGAAAATAAGTTAGTCGCAGTGACACCGCAAACTTTAGTACGTCTTGATCTTCATTCTCTCTGCCGTATTTTGTTTGAATTTCTACTCTCTTCCTTTTTCCTCCCGTTTCTCTTGAAATTAACTATATTTATTGCTTGTTGGTGTGTATTTTTTGATAAACAAACCAGAAATAAAAGCTTAACAGTTTCATGCTGAATGCGACTAACCAATCAATACTAAAATATGTTTAAATATATATGAATACACCTTTTACTTTTCCGTCAGGGCAATTGTTTCAGTCAGTTTAACACAGCACACACATTTTAAAGCCTGATATTTATTCTGTCGTTCTTTTGCCGACCACCTTACGTACGGAGACGTAAAGACAACAAAACCGGTTGTCAATCGGTGGTGGTGGACTAACTCTAACATAAAAACACACATGCATATGTACGATGATCTTTCAAATTCCCTTAACGAAACCCTTTCGCAAGGCTTTAGTCGGGTTTCAGTAGAAGATACTTGTCCAAGTGAATCCAGAACCATGTGGTTAAAAAACAAATTTCTTACCACAGAAAAAAAGTGTAGTGACGCCTGGATCCAGTCGCCATTTTAGGATTTTCATCCACGCATGCGCAGGGATTAGAGCCTTCAGGAAGGCCTGCCGGAAGCCCCTAATGTGCATGCGCAGTCATCGGCATCCACTAGGCTTGACGGCCATTTACTCTCTTTGCTTCTGTTGCCGACCCAGCCGCACGCAACTTGACCAGCTCCTAGTAGCTAGAATGCTGAAGGCGCCACACGACGTTGACTAACCATGTGAAGAATGCCTTCACATTTGTGATTAAACCGACTC
This sequence comes from Octopus bimaculoides, assembly GCF_046866305.1. Taxonomy (NCBI): domain Eukaryota; kingdom Metazoa; phylum Mollusca; class Cephalopoda; order Octopoda; family Octopodidae; genus Octopus; species Octopus bimaculoides. The sequence continues at coordinate 35,577,951 of NC_142930.1, read as the reverse complement.
TGCTGCTTCCATACCAAGGCGACCTGGCTTCCGATTGTCCAGAGATGTAACGCTTGTACAGACGAAAAATGAATATCGTTATTTGTTCGAATATTTTCCTGTTACGCTATTGTCCTTCCACGATTATGTAAAGATTTGTGATGAACCCATCTAGTGCCAAACTCACTTCCTACAGAAGCCTGAACCTTACTTATATTTAGGTGACAGCATGTGTGCATGAGTGCAAATATATATCTAAAATGTTTATATCATTAAAGTCCCTGTCATTGTAACTCAAGAAGCCACCACGTGCTCCCAAAGTCTACTAAATATAGCAGCGAAACAACTTTATACCGCGCATTTCAGCATTGTACAATGGCATACTACATTGCATTATATAGTCCCAGACGCAAATTCTTTATAAAATAAAATATGGAATGTTTAAGGTTGGAATGGTTTTGATTATAGGTCAACTCAGTGTTGACTGCGAGATAATAATAACTGGTTCATATTCCATTGAATCTAGTTAAATGTAAGATTAATAGCATTTAAACAGTGAATGTGAAGAGAAGTAATCAATTTTAATGATGACATGGTTTGCGACTGCATTTTCCCCTACAAAACCACAGTCATACTCTGAGGAACTCAGTATGAGTAAATCATTTAACGACACGACAATATCTTGTTTTCATGATGAATTGTCTATCAGCAGCTACCATTGTCGTTATTTCTACATTAAGTGGCTGACTACAGAACAGATAAATTGAAACATCAAATTATTTCGTAATAAAGTTGAAAGATATGAATTACACTTTTCCAAGTATTTGCTTTAATAACTCATTTTATTTGATATATTTCAATTTCATATTGAATTGCAACACGTTTCAATAACAGAACAAATATAAAAGTACACAATGGAGAGCCCTGATAAGATACAATTTCCAGTAAATCGATTTTTGTATAAACTATCTAGGTGATTTAACATCATGTGAGCGTTTTTAGTGTAGTTACAAGCAGATCTATTTCAAGATATGTATGGTAATATGTCAATGCTAAGGTCATTTAAAATAACAGTAGGTTCTAATTTAAAACAACTCCATGACATGGAATTGCAGTAGGTATAATATAAAAGTAATTTACACTGTTCATAAGAGCTTACAGACATTGTTAAGTTTGCACGAGATGTGTAGGTTACAAAGATTCAATGCGAGTAGGCAACTAATGGCCTATTATTCGGAGCACTAATCAATATTATTCTGCGTAACCTAGAAAAATGATTTTTGTAATTATATCTATATTTGAGTCTAATCTTAATGGGGTATTTATTCTCATATCCTTTAGTATTAAGATAGATGAGACAGAGTTTATGTACCTATTAATAAATCATTCTATAGGATATAAAATACAATGGTGCAGAATGAAGTGATTCGAGAAAAGGAGTTTTAGAAAGCAATTTAGAATTCTAGGTTTAAAACAATTATATCAAATTTTGTGCAACACTCTCATCACAGTAGTTTTGCTGTTGTAGTAATTGAGCACAGGGTCAGTACGCATCCAGAAAGAACAATTATCCAGAAAACGTTTTGGTCGTTATCCATGTAGCTGATTCACACATGCTGTATCCAGTACTAAATTCCGCATACAATTTAAGATGTAATAAGATTATAACGGACTTTAGCCATATCGGAGTTTTCCTTTTCTATTCCTTGCATTCAGCACTAATCCACTCCTACTAAAATGCAAGACAGTCTAAACCATTATTCTTCTATTCAATTCAAATTTTAAAAGTGGCAACACCTTGAATAACGCTGTATGGACTCGTTTTTAACATCAATGAAATCTAGATGATACAAATGAACAAGCATGATGCAAATGAATATCACATTGCGAGATATCCATGCAGCAAAAATAAATGCCAGATAAAGAATTAAATATGCAGTACAAATGACTGTAATAATAAAAATTGGATAAACGTATAATTCTCCTCATTTATTTGAATTGTCATATCATATCATATATATATATATATATATATATATATATATGTATATATATATATATATATATATATATATATATATATATATATATATATATATATATATATATATATATATATATATATATATATATATATATATATATATATATGCATACATATGCATACATAGATACATACATATTTACATACATATATACACATATTTGCATAGATACATCAACACATATATATACATAATGTAAAAATACGCAGTAAAATATATCGTAAAGCATATCATATATGGATCGAACAGTATCAAATATGGAACTTAATACGTCAGATAGATTAGACAGTTACTTTTATTACATTATTATTATAGTACACTCGGGTTAAATATGCTCAAGTCAATGTACTCGCTGATTACTGTAGTTATTGGCTAGCTGCGTGACGAAACTCGATTAGACTGATATATATGCATACATACAAGCATGAGATATATACGTGTGTGCATATGTATGCAAGTATGTATGTGTATATGCTTGTATGTATGTATTTATGTATGTATATACGAACGCCCACGTTTGCTATTTTGTAACAACCGTTCTTTGTTTAGTTCTAATGAGTAATTCTTATAGAAAATTACCACTGATTATAGTTAATTACTAATTTATTGATTTGTTCAATTTTCGGTGCCTTATACTGTAAATCATAGATCACTTTCATGTACATATAAACATACCTATATATATATATATATATATATATATATATATATATATATATATATATATATATATATATATATATATATATATACATATATATATATACATAGATAGATAGATAGATATATATACCTATGTCTCTTGCTCTTTCTTTTTATATGTTCGTGTGTGTGTGTGTGTGTGTGTGTGTGTGTGTGTGCATACATATATACATAAACACAAACACATACACACACAGGAGAAATACACACATACGCATCATGTTATTAAGACAAAATCATTTCATAAGTAAATCAATAAAAACTTGAAGTCAGGGACCCGGAAGAAGTGGAAGCCAAACTACCGTTGAATCATTCCTTAGAATCTTTAATAAATGAAAAATGTAAAAGTTACTGAATAATGCTTTTGTAGGTATTTCATGAGGCAGAATACTTGTGACTGAAACACCATTGATCACATGTTTTCTGAATGCAGGGTCAGGGCTATGGTTCAGCGACGTCATTGTCGTCGTCATCGTCGTCGTCGTCGTCATCATGATCAACATCATCATCATCATCGTCATCATCATCAACATCATCATCATCATCATCATCATCATCATCATCATAATCGAGAACAACTGGCGAAAGTCAGCCAGCACAGGAAGAATTTCATGACCTAACTTGCTAGTAATAGAAGTGATATTTGCTCCAGCACAACTTGCTCTTTATAATAAAGTACATTTGTTAATTTAAATCAGAACATAGTAAACTTGGAAAATATGGCTAGATGGTCGTAGGTGAAATGTTTCGATCATGGGCCAAATCCATCAAGAAGTAATACCAACAGTTGTATTTCAACAAATCTTTTATATTAAGGAATCTTAATATTTTAATTGTATATAATGCCTGTTATTCCAGGATATAATTTTACAGTGTTTTTGATTACATAGCAGAAGCAAACACCTGCTTAGTTTTGAAGGGGATATATTTTACGAATATTGACTGATGAAAATGCAATACCATTGACTGGTTCGATTTAGCATTTAATATTTTATTTTACACACAAAATTTGCAGATTGAAGTGGAATCTGTCAGAGCTTTTATAACAAAAAGGACCGACATAAAAGTGTGCTAAAAGTATGTATGTGAATTTCTCCAAGGAAATCGTTTGTAGTTAAGAAATCCATTATACATAAAATACTTTTGGCTCCTTATTTAAACACAACATTCTCATTGATAGGGATCGTTCTTTATTATGAATTAATCGATACAACCAATACTGGCCTGGACATTCTGATATTATTTCCTTTTTAAGTAATTTTTTTAGTATATGACCTTGATAGTTACTCATTATGAAGTAATCGACTTTCTTGTTGAATGATCTTTGTGTTGCATTGTATAATATTTTCACAGCGTGGCTGTATGGAATTATTATATTGAACAGTACATATATAATCCTTATATAGAGTGTTCTATAGTATTCGCTACACTTAACATTTATATTTGGCGGCGGAAATATCATACTTAAAATTAATCCAGCTCCGAACAGGTTAACAACGATTAATATGGTAAGCTTCAATTGATGATTGTACTGTATATGGCCGAGTTTGTCGGTAAGAAGAAGGCGGCTCCGTAGTTCTTTTTCAGTGAGCTTAGAAACAAGAAATCGTGAATTGCTTTCTTTCTGATTCGTTGACTTCAATGAGTCTAAATGCTTTGCATCGAGGAACAACTTTCTAAATATCCATTCAGATTTGGAGACAATACTTAGGGCCACATTTCTGATGTCTCTTGGGTACGTTATAAATATTATGTCCCTTATGATAATTTCGTTGCGATTTGCTATGTGGAATATCTCGTTTCGCAACGATCCCTCCTGTAGTGAGTAAACTGGGAAGTATTTCATTGAAATATAGTAAATAGCTACAGGACCAAATATAACAAATACTGAGATTGTGAAAGATACGTAGATAGCAAACATAGGTCCAGCAAATGAAAATATATTAACAATAGCATATATTGCTATTGTCAGGATGCAAACTTTGTTGTCGAAACCAGTATTTCTATTCTTATTTCCTTCAAAATGGCTGAAGCACATGTTGCAGAATTCATAGATGCCATAGATAACTATGAGTGGTAATCCAGAGGACCATACTTGAAAAGAAGTACCAACGTCCATCAGCTTAGCAAATGGTTGACAATAATACCAAATATTGTTTTTCACGCTCGTATTCATGAACACTAGAATTAATAAGATAGTTACAACTGACTTAGTGGCATTCATTATTACTTTTCGTTTCTCACGTTGTTGAATTGCTACAAAATCTGTTGTATATTCTATGTCTGCTGGTGTAATCAGGGAAAATTTACTATTCTGTTTTGTTGATGCGATTATCTCTATCAAAATCCACATGCAGTAAAAGGAGATCGATGTTTTCTCAAATAAATCCATACTAGGATGAGTGGAATTTATTTCAGAAAATCCTCCCTAAACACAACTTTGATCGTTATTGAAAATAGATTTGGGTTTTTCGACTTCGAATACATATCAACCTGAGAATTAAATACAGAGCTAACATCAGAAATGCATGTCCGCAAAACTATTTTCGAAATTATTTAGCTCTTCAGTTTGCAAAATCTAGTAATGTTTGAGATTATTATCATCACTGGAGTCACGTCGCGTTCTAGTTCTCTTTATATTTTATACCTGAGTTTGATAATTATTGGCACCATTGATTTATAATAATGTTTCATTTACTCACCAACATGAATCCTTTTTAGATTAAGCCGAATACTAGATGCAAACAATACTTTACGTTTCAATGGATAAATCTATTTTTTTGAGGCTTTGCTTTATGACGTAATAATGACATGCAAAATAAGACATAGTATGGATACTTTCTAGGGTAAATTACGCAACACATTTTACAGAAAACATAATTTCCACTCAGAACATATTATGGAAGGCAAAATATACCATAGATTTTATAGCATTAAAGTTTATTTTAATACGTTTATTTAAAAGATTTTTTTCTACTTTTAGAAGGGTCAAACATGTACATACACACACGCACATACACAAATTCACTCACACACACACTCATATACGCACGCATATATCTATGTATATATTTATAAATATGTGTATATACGTAATTGTACGTGTGTATATATATGTAAATATATATGTGTGTATATATATGTATTAACAATTAAGGATACTATATATATATATATATATATGTAAATATATATATATATATATGAAACAAGCTCATGATTAAGACAATATTTATTCGTTAATATAATTTCTATTGATTTTTAGAACTTCATATTATCTGTCAACAGGCTTGTAAATACCACGCTTGTGAAATTGTTTAGGGTTTGATGCGAAATACGAATCTAACTCATTTTCAACCTTTTCTCTTGATGGCAACGTAAGACCATTCGAATGGTTCTGTAACCCCTGAACAAGCGATAATCAGAAGGAGCAAGGTCTGGAGAATAAGTAGGAAGCATCTGTATTTCCCAACCAAGTTCTTCCAAGATATCTTTGGTCAACCGAGTTGTGTGAGGACGAGGTTTAATCATGGTGGAAGATGACACTATTTCTGTTAACTAAGCAGGGTTGCTTTCTCTTCAAAGCAGCTTTCAAACAATGAAGTTGATCACAGTAGAGATTAGCAGTGATTGCTTGATTGTTTTCTAACAGTTGGTAATGAACAATTCCTTCACTATCCAACTATACACTCTGCATGATCTTCCTTAGATGAAGTCCCCCTGTTGAACCGGTCTTCTTCTTCGACAGATCCGCGATCTGCGGTGTTTAACGTTATGGTAAAATATCTACTTCTCATCACCTGTAACAAGCCTTCTTAAAAATGGTTCCTTAAGGTGTCGTGAAAGCGATGACTGACAACAAACAACACGCTGTTGCAGATGCTTTGGAGACAGTTCATACTGGACTAATTTTCCAACGACTGAGATTTTCCGATCCTTTTCAGTTGACGCAGAACAGTTGTATGGGCTACGTTAAACTGTTCTGCAAGTTCTGTACATGTAGCGGTGGATTTTCTGACGGGGTATCTAAAAGTAACCAGAAACGTTTTCTGAGGAACAAGCCCGTTGTAGTTCACGCTTCCACCGCTAGGAACCACTAGTTGCGACCCTCAGGTATCAGTATGGCGACTGATGTTGTCGAGTGTAGTCCTACTGCTACGGGGTGCGTGTTTCCTTTCCAGTGCTTCTCTCGTTTTTCAATATTTAAGATGGCTGAAACAAAGGATGCTTACAAAGATGCTGCCGTGAGCAAAACATAAGTTTACGAGTAGTTTTCACCCTTCAGGAATGGTCACTTGCCGCTTAAAGATCGCTAAGGGCGACGGTCGACCTCTAGAACAAATGAAAACATCATGAGAATTCAAGAACTGATCTTGGCGGACTGTTACCGAATAATTGACAAACTAGTTGGTGTGACTAGTATGTCCTGGAGCGCCTACCAACAAATTTTGAGCAATGATTTGTGAATTAAAAGAGTTGCAGCAAACTTTGTGCCTCGTTTGATCACAGAAGATCAAAAGCAGTCCCGATGGAAAGCATTTCGTTAACTGAAAACAAATACTTGGAAATTGATCTGGACCTTATTTCGAAAGTCATCACTAATGGTGCTACGAAATTTGCAGATGTGGAAGAGGTGAAGAAAGAATCGGTGGAGGTCTTAAAAGGTGTTACTTTGCAAGAGTTCCAGCACAAACTCGAACAGTGGAAAACGTGTCTGGGCCAATAATGGAGAATACTTTCAAGGCGATAAATGTGTAAACATGTAAAACTAAAGGAATAAAATAATGCTGCAAAATTCCGATAGAGTTGACATCTAGGGATATGTTATAGAAAAGTTGAATGCAATGTAAATAACTATAGAGTGGTGCTGGGGTGTTAAAGTAGATACAAGAGAAAAGGAAAGTCGTGTAGAACTTTTTCTATATTACCTGATTCTCAGGTCGTGTTTATTGAAATGTTGTTTATTAGTCAGAGGCATTTCTTGTTTCTTTCACAGAATATTTAGCGTGTCTCCATGCCTACCAATTTTATCAGCATAAAGGTTCCAGCTCATCAAAAATATTCCGTTTGTCCATACAACAGTTGTTATTCCACTAATTTTCTATCATTTATTAAACGCAGAACACCACGTGACTATGTAGTTGCTTTAAATTGCGTATCATATAAATTAGAGAGCAAGTGCTAACATCTATCACTAGCATTAACTATTGTGTGCACTTCACACAATGTCGAATACTTATTTAAACATTCAGAAATTCCCACAGTCAGATTATACATATAATGTATACTAACAGTCTCAGGTGTGTAACCAGACAGAATATAGATTTTTATCCCGCGTTTTATAATTGTTTATGTTGTTTACAAAACGCGAAACGCACTGGTCACTTATTAAGTGGTGAAACCACAATCAAATTGATTGATCAATCAGACATTATTGATTGTTAAGTCATTGGGTGCAATTATTTTAACGTTGCTATTTATTCTATTACCTGTCCATTATATCTATTGGCTTTCTAATATGTTCCTTTCAACAAGTCAATTGCAATATTTGTTTCT
>NC_142930.1:35557169-35559669 GCF_046866305.1 Octopus bimaculoides | reverse complement strand
TCCGTTACTTTCTCTCACTGCACCTCCCTTGCTCACGTGGCTCCCACGTGATCATCGGCCATTTTCCCTCTTCTCCTAACTTATATTTCTCTCTCTCCGTTGTAGTTGGAATAAGGAAGACGTATTACTTTCTGTCTCCTCTTCAAGCTTGATTTTTGCGTTTGCCACCACAGCCTGGTTTAGGCTTAGCAACCCATTTTGTTTGTTTTCACTGTCCTGTTTGTGTTACCAATTTTGATGCTCCGCAAAATCCTAAATTTTTATTTAATTTGATTTGCTGGAGCAACTGTTTTATCGAAAGCGTATATTGTTGTTAAATGCTAAAAACACGAGGACAAAGACAACCAACAACTGATGAAGGTCGTTCTTTATGCTGTTTGCATTGTTTTCCATTCGTGACTTTCGTTGTTCGAAAAAATAGTTCATATTCCATGTACTTGTACTTCGTATTTTTTGTTGTACACGTTTCATGGCATCCTGTACACACATATGCCTAGATATATATACGTATAGATGTAAGTATGTACATATACGTATGTATATGCGCATATACATATATTATTTATATTATTATATGATCGAACGCCACGCATCCTTTTCCAAATTAGTTTTATATATATAAAATAAATATATATATACATATATATGTGCGTGTGTGTGTGTGTGTGTGTGCATACTCATTAAATATCAACATGATGTTGGTTTAAAAGTCATGAAAGCTGTCCTTTACAGATAGGCTTAAAATACCACCATCGATTTTATCAGACAAGAAAAACCAAACCCAAATTTGGCATTCTAAAGAAAAGGCTTCATGGTTTTTGAATGCAAGCGAATATATTCTGATTATTTGCTTAAACATAATACGGCTTGTTTCCATTTGTATTTTTCTTGTATATTTATATATTTCTTAAATGTATCAGAAATAAATTGTACGTAACATATATTTATAGTTACTCTTATAGTTATGAGCATTAAGAACATTATTCTTTTATTCTTTTATTTGTTTCAGTCATTTCACTGCGGCCATGCTAGAGCACCGCCTTTAGTCGAGCAAATCGGCCCCAGCACTTATTTTATCGGTCTCTTTTACCGATGCTGTGGGGACAAACTCAGACGCACAAACATATACATACACATATAGTAAACATGTACCGAGAGCAACTCAAAAAGATTCCCGTTTTTTTTTTTGCAGAGATGTATAGGGATAAACATTATTCCGTTTACATTGTCGGATACATAAGCTGTTCGTTTTGATGAAGTGAGGATTTTGTTAATTTATATACATCTGTACTATACTATGCTGACGAGCGAAAACTAGATTTCATTCTGGTAATCGTGAAATCGGTCGATACATAGTTGATTTATTTTTTTTTTAAATGTTCGCTTTTTTGAGAGTTGCTTTTCCTCGCATTCGGTACTAAAATGTGTTTGTTTGTGAAGTCTAGTGTATGGCATTATTCTGTAGTAATGCCCTTACATAAATATAAACGAATGATTATATTCTTGGGAATAGACATTTCCCTTATGAATTTTTTTACACACTAGCTTCCTGATAAAATTCTTGTAAAAGATTTTTATCCTATTATTGAATTTATTAATCATATATATATATATATATTCTTTCCTTGTTTTAGTTGTTTCACACCCGCTATGCTACAGCACCACCTTGTTGTCGAAGGACAGAAACCCACCAATATCGTTTGTCAAGCGATGGTGTGGGACAAACATAGACACAAAGACATGCAAGTAAATATATATATATATATATATATATATTTATATATATATATATATATATATATATATATATATATATATATATATATACATATATATGTATATATATATATGTATTTGTATATATATGTGTGTGTATGTAAATATATATATGTATATGCATGTATATATATATATATATATATATGCATATATACATATATATATATATATATATATATATATATATATATATATATATGTATATATATATATATGTATACATATATATATATATATATATATATATATATGTGTGTGTGTGTGTGTGTGTGTGTGTGTGTGTGTGTGTGTGTGTATGTATGTATGTATATATATATATTTATATGTATGTATATTTGAAATTTTCAGAAGAACCAAATACGAAGACTGATGTGTAAACAACAAGCAGGTATATTAGTTTGACGCTTGGAAATGTGAGAAAGTCTTTTACGTTTCAAACCTAAGCTCTTCAACAGAAGGAGAAACGTGGATATAAACAGAGAAAATATAAAATATATATACGACGGGGTTCTTTCACTTTCTGTCTACCAAAACCTCTTTTTGGACGGGCCGAGTCTATAGCAGAAGACACTTGCCCAAGGCACCATGCAGTTGGAGCCAAATCAGAGCCATGTTGTTGGGAAGCAAGCTTTTTACTACATAGCCACGCTTGCGCCTATATATATATATATATATATATATATATATATATATATATATATATATATATATATATATATAT
>NC_142930.1:35549669-35552169 GCF_046866305.1 Octopus bimaculoides | reverse complement strand
CGGAGAAAACAAGGAGAAAAACACGGAGAAAAAAAATTGAATAGTCCCTGGTCAACGATCTATCATGGCTTCTGTCATGGCTTCTGCGGACGGAAGTTTAGAAAGTACGACACATATATTCTTTTATTCTTTTACTTCTTTCAATCATTTGACTGCAGCCATGATGAACCACCGCATTTAGTCGAACAATTGACCCCAAAACTTATTGTTTGTAAGCCCAGTACTTATTCTATCAGACACTTTTTGCCGAACTGCTAGGTAACGGGGACGAAACTAACATCGCTTGTCAAGCGATGATAGGGGACTACAAAAACACACATATATATATATACATACATACATACATACATATATATATATATATATATATATACATACATATATATATATATATATATATATATATATATATATATATATATATATATATATATATATATGTATGTATATACGACGGGCTTCTTTCAGTTTCCATCTACTAAATCCACCCATAAGGCTTTGGTCAGCCGCAGGCTATAGTAAAAGGCACTTGCCCATGTTTCCATAGATATATAAATGATCTGCAATAAGAGTACTCTATCTAATGAGAGTATGTATATTTGTATATGCACACACACACACACACACATATATATATGCATACACACATACGCATATATATATATGTACGCACGGACACACACAGAGGCACAGACACACTAATATGTGCATGTTTGTGAGTGTATGCCCTCTTAAGAATTCGTGATCTTGCGTGAGTAAGAATAGTCTAAAGCTCTGAGGTAGGAATCCCAGAAATGGATATGGTACCTGAGTGGTAATTTTGCTTATTGAGTGTTATGATGAGATGGAAACCATCAGAGATTAATAAGAGAAACTTCTTTACATATTTGTGGCTACCACGAAGTTTATGAAAAAGTTAAAATCAAATTTGGTAGAGTTGATGCTTTTGATTAAGTTATACTATAACGATATAGAGATAAATAAATTCAGATAAATAACTCTCTATCGACTTGACTTTATTTAAGTTTTCGATATTAATCGAATTTTGATAGACAATTACACATAAAAATATAGTTATATATACATGTATCTGCATATGTATATGAATAGATAAATTGTATTAACATACACATATAGAATGCTGCTTTTCGTTGACCAAATAAAATCCATACATTCATGCACGGATATATTCATGAATGAGTACATCGATATATACATAATTGTATACCATGTACTTTACATATTATTATGTTGATATGTAGGTAGATATTGAAATATTGTATGTAAGACAATATAATGGAAGAAATTACGGAATGAAGTTTATAGAGATAAAAATGAAGAGATTGAAAGACAGAATCTTTTGTACATGTATAAAGAACGAATAAAACTCAACGTCAGTGATTAAATGAAAAGGTTCTTCGAAATAAAATTACGTAAAGTCATTTTTGTAGACATTCAACATTATACTTGAACGCAGTAGTTTACAAAATGCATTCCAAAAGTATCCGACATTATAATCATCTTTAAGATTTACTATAAAGTTCACCTCATTACTGCGTTCTTTTCGGAGGAGACATATTCTGTAGGAATATTAAATTTGATTTACATCTGTTTCAAGCCATATCTCATTTTCTCTAATGATGTCGTTAAGAAAACTAAACAACATATAAATTATTGTGTTATATTTGTGGACTATGAATATCTGATCATCATAATTTATTTTTTGTCTGTCTTGTTTACCATAGCATTTATGTTAAAGTAACTTGAATTTTCTAGGCGCACGCGCACACACGCACGCACACACACACACACACACACACACACACACGCACATACGCACACACATACAAACACACGCACATATGTATATATTCATGACATCTGATGTCATGAATATATACAGTGTTATATAAACCATACAATGTTTTGTAATACATGCCACAATCAAAAGAAATATGTATAGTCCATCACCTCCAAAATACACCGTTTGGGATCCACCCACTTCACTCAGCAGTTCTGCCATACATCTGGAATGGCTTCTTTAGAATACTATGGAGGTCCACTATCCCCATTCTCATAATATCATCCCGTAAGTTAAATCGCTTCTCCATCAGCGTAGTTTTCAGTTTGGAGAAGAGTTAGAAGTCACACAGTACCATGTCGTGGAAGTAGGGAGCCTGTGGAGCAAGCGTATGTTTTTCTCGATCAAGAGAGCTTGGATTACGGATTCCGTTCAAAACGTATCTGACTTTATTTTTCACCGACAGTCTTTGCATGCAAAATCCTCCGTTAAAATGGAATAAACTGACCCTGAGCTTATTCCCACCTTATGAGCAATTTCTTGAGTTGTTAAACGACATTCTTCCATTACTCTTCGGCGAACGAAGGTTCGCCGAAAAGTAATGGAGGACCGTCGACCAGCTCCTTGCCTTGGCTTGTGGATGCCCTGCTTGGGCTGCGGCCAATTTTGAAGCGTTTGTACCACTCCTTGATCTGACTT
>NC_142930.1:35532169-35547169 GCF_046866305.1 Octopus bimaculoides | reverse complement strand
ATATATATATATATATGAAAAGTAGAAGGTGAAAGTACACTGAGAATAGGCAAAATATTTTTAATTAATAGATTTGAAGCTTTAACCGGTTTCCCAGTTTATACTGATTTTCAAAAAGTTCAAATAGAAACATGTGGCTTATGTCGCAGCTGCCTTACTTCTGGCTAGTATTTGAAGTTTTCACTGATTTTGTAGGGAGTTGGAGGCTCAAATTAGTATATGTTTTCAATAGGAATTTATTGGTAGACGATAGACACATGATTGGTCTTAGAAATTTTTGTAGGTACCCAGCTACGTCTGTGTGTTAGTTTCAAGTGACAATGCTTGGCATCGTAGGTTAAGACTGACACAGTTGACTGAATAAGTCCAAATAACCAATGCACTGATTTTTTTCTGTCGAGTGTTTGTAGTGAATGAACACATGATTAAGTTTATAAGCTTTTTTAAGATTCTCGCTGCGTCCGTGCGTTAGTGCCACGTGACATATTTTACGCCTAAAAAGAAGGCCGACCCGGTTGATTGAACATGTTTAGTTATAATCAAGGTACTCCAAATTTAATCGTTCTGACGGGAGAGTGGACGGGAGTCGTTTGTATGTAGTCCAATGGCTAAAATTTAGGTTGTTATTTGAGTAGCTTCCTCATGATGAGTGGCAGAATGAATTTTGTGTGTGAATAGTTGTTTGTGTTTGTACTGTTAAAGTTTGTTTAGTATTGGCTAGTACTTTTATATGAAAGTATTTTCTTTGTTTATTCGTGCTTCATGTGTGGCATTCGCTGAGCATAGGTAGAAGGAGAAGACCTGGAATTTGGGAGGCTCGATTTTGGCTCATACGTCTATGTGACAACCCAGTGGAATCTGTCTGGTACCGGGGTCTCCTAAATGTTGTCGGTGACTGGTCAGTCTATTTCTTAGAGTAAGCTTTGTTTGAACTATGTAATTTTCATTGCACCCTTGACATTTGTTATATGTATATATATATATATATTTCTTCATAAATATATTTCTTCATATATACATGCATATATATATATATATATATATATATATATATATATATATATATATATATATATATATAAACGAAGCAAGGATCAAAGTGTAGGGAGGAAGTTCACTTCAAGCAATCAGTAGTAAATATAGAAAAGAAACTCTCAGGGACAAAAGTGGTTTATTGAGACGAAAGATTGTGAATTTTTCGTATGGAAGTACGATAAACTGAAAACATTCTATTTATGTTTTATAGTAGGTGATCGGGTTTGTCCAGTATTTGAATATGTATACATGAGTTATGGAATAGAGTGGATAGGATCCGAGTGCATACTGCAGGCAGAAGATTGAATCAGAATGTGGGATTCTGAACAAATCTTCCATGTGTTAACATGCACCTCCTTGCGACCATGTAAACATTCATTTAATCAGGACACCCTTGGCCTGAGGAGTAGCCTGCATTATACACCTCGCTTTGATATTCCCCACTTCCGAGATCCTGCTCGCTATGAAATATAAGTAGCCCTGGTCCTACATACTCCATTCTTTAACACATTTTATACATACATACATACATACATACATGCATACATACATACATACATATATATATAGATACAGAGAGAAAGAGAGGGGGGAGATAGATAGATAGATAGATAGATAGATAGATAGATAGATAGATAGATAGATAGATAGATACCTGTATATACAGTTTGGCTCGTATACTCTGCTTTGCTACCAAAATATAGTGAAGGATCTCCGGATATTGCATGGATGCTCTTTAGTATATGGATTCTATTATCTTTTTCCAGTAACAATTCTATGAGATTGGACTTTACTTACACCATTTTAATGAAAATATCTATATTTATATCTATATATGCGCATGTTCGTGCATGCGTGTGTGTGTGTGTTGTGTAGGTACTTGTAGAACTTGTATTATATATTGCCTTTTGTTTATATTTTGCAGGTAAGCATACCACAATCCGATTAACAGCACAGTTATGTTGATATGTACACGCACAAATACAATCGCACACACCTACACAGGTACATGAAACAGGTACGTATGTGAAATATTTCGAGTCAGTGCATGAGCAGATTGTATGCTTTATATATGTATTGTTTTATGCATGTATTCTCATGCATATACGTCTGTGTCATACGTAAATGTTAAACTTCTGGAAAATGTTTAATATTTTAACAGTCCCAGTGATGGCTTGAATCTGTATTCATATAATTTTAACCTTCCTGGCTTTCAGAAACCTAATTTCTCAAGATTGTGACTTGGGCAGTTTGTTAGATAACTCGATTATTAGAGGTATAAGCTTAATCTCGTGATTTGAATAATTGTATGTTTTCTAGTTCATGGAAGGTGTTTTTATTTTTTGCCGTTCTTAAACTTTCTGCTAACATCCACTGGGCAGTTGATTTCCACTACGGCACATAATTTCTTATCTCAGTCCCAAATAACTATACATGATTATTATGTTTACATTTTTTTTTTTTAGGTTTTCACTGGGACAACATCCAGTGATCCTTTATATTATGAGTAGTCAAATCCTGTAGCATACTGGGACTTCTTGTGTTTTGGGGCTCAGGTTTATCCTTCCGGTGGCTCTCATATTACAGTGTCTTGGCTATATCATGTGCAATCAGTAGACAAGAACGCAATGGCACTTTTGGAGAACTGTTTATGATGTGAGTGATATCTTACACGTTAACTTCATAGAGTCTGCATCGGTTTTGATTATCAATGTTTCTATCATCCTAGAACATTATTCTAACATATCCAAGCATGGTCTTCTACTGATATTTATTGACCCTTTCATCGGATGGTACGTTGCGGTAGAGTTAAACAACCTATTTGGTTTTCCAAGTCTCATGATGTTATCTGTCTTGTGTATGCAAATTTGGTCAAGGGATGCACTTCCACATTTGGTAGTTGAAAAATGTTGCCGAATGGATATGATGTGACATCTAAAGGCACTGTGGATTGATGTTAAAAAGCCTCTCTCTCTCTTTCTCTCTCTCTCTCTCTCTCTCTCTCTCTCTCTCTATCTCTCTCTCTCTCACTCTCTCACTCTCTGTCTCTCTCTCTCTCTCACTCTCTCACTCTCTCTCTCTCTCTCCCTCTCTCTATCTCTCTCTCTCTCTCCGTCTCTCTCTCTCTCTGTTTTCGTATTAGGTATAGGCACTGTACGTCACTGTTGATATGAATATTATCTATGCCAGTGAATATCTTCCGGGTTTTCTTATGAATGGCTTGGATCTAATCAAATGTCCAATCAAGTTGCCCACATTTTGATATGAGTACTGGTACTGCAAAGACATTGTGGGCCACCGTTTACTGAATACAGAGAGCTTCGATGTTCATACTTTCCTTGTCCAGCTGCAATATTTTTAGTGACATGTGTCCTGTTACAGCTACCATCGTAAGATATATTTTCATCTAATACTAAGTTCGTACTTGTAACATCCTTCATCATATATAGGAGAAACACTTAAATCTTATATATAGTTGAAGAATGATTAGAGATCTATACATATCAAATTTTTATACACAAAAGATGGAGGTGGAAACACCACAGAAGTATATCTAAGACATTTCAATTTAAGAGGTAATTTAATAAAAATATATTTTTTAAAATAATATAAAGAAAATATTACCGGTTTCGATGAATCTCATCTTATGAAATATCAGTAGAAATTTATGAACATTTGAAGTAAAAACAGATTATCTGCTGTCTAGGGTCAAGAATATGTCTGGAGATTTTTAGAAGTCTTCTTTAAATATTGTTTCGTATAGAATTTCAAAGTGCTGGAGATTAAGAGAAAAGGGTGTCTATTATCTAAAATAAACCTTTGTGTTTCCTTCCAAGGGAGTAGCTAAAAATCATTTATTGAATGGGTTTATGTCCACCTGTGCGTGAGTGTGTGTGTGCGTGTGTGTGTGTGTGTATGTGTGTGTGTGTGTGTGTGTGTGTGTGTGTGTGTGTGTGTTGAATGTCTTTTCAATATTTTTGGTAAGTGTCCAGCTGTGAGTACATGGGTGTGTATGTTTGAAGAAAGAATTAGGATTTTCCTTTGGGTTAGATGTATTCTTTTGAGTGGCTCCACCTGTGTGTATTTGTGTGATCACCAGCTGTGTATGTGTGTGTGTGCATGCGCGTCTGAGTGATTGTTTGTGTGGGTGCATTTGTGCGTGTGTGGGAGTATGATTTTTACAATATTTTTACTTTTGTGTGTATATATGTGTTTTGTATGTATCTGTATAGAGATGCGTGTGTGTTTCTGTGGTGTTTTCTTTTGTATGTGTGTTTTAGTGTATGCGTGTATGTTTGTGTATGTTTTTTGCGATGTTTTCGATGTTTTCTATTTTGTGTATGTGTGTACGTTTGTGTGTGTGAGCTGGCATATATAAATATTTGGAAAAATTTAGGAAATGATATGATATATTTTTGAAAATGTTAATAATATGTATGAAATTGTTTTTAAGTGTCTGTTCTTGTTTATTGGTTGTGGTTGGGTCTATATATAATTGTGGTTTATACTTGTTAATAAATTGCTTTCTTTGTTTGGCCTTTGTTGTTTGAAGGAATCTGGGCGCTTGTAGAGAGGAAATATTTTGAAATTTGGTAGGACCATTCCTGCACAGGTAGCAATGTGACTGCTTACAGGAATTTTTCTGGTGCTTTGGTCTCGAATCTGCTGGCGATTCGTCGTCCTTCTCTTGCGTAATGATCCGCCCGTCTGGCCTATGTAATTATGTTGTCGAACCATTGCATGTGATTACGTAGATCAGGTTTTCCGTGTTCCAAGTGAGATTGGTCTTAACTTGAAGGTTTGGCCATCTTTGAATTATATATATATATATATATAATGTAATCACATGTGAATCTTTGACAATGTTTTTTCCCTCCGTCTTCCTTTTCTCTTGGAATTTCCTCTAACAAAGTGCTTTGTACGAAACATAAAACCACCTTTCTTTCCTTCACTGAGTTTCTGCTAACACTTTACATGCACCGCGTCCTCGCGTTGTTGGTGTTTTCTTGTCTTAGTTTAGATGTTACTATATATATTCATACACACACGCACTCACACATACACACACACACATACACACACTCACAGATATATATATATATATATATATATATATATATATATATATATATATATACATACATGTGTATATGTATATATTAGAGGGTGTGTTTGTGTGTGTGTGTTTATGTATGATCGTGTGTGTGTATGTGTGTGTGCGTGTGTGTGTGTGTGTGTGTGTGTGTAATATTTCACTCTACAAAATCGAGTGTATGCTTCATTTATTTACAGATTGTATTTGTTTGAACTCAGTCATCTTACTTTCTCAGTCCTTTCCCTTTGTCTATTCCTCTATGTCTCTACGACCCTCTCTCTACTTATCTATCTTTCTTTGTCGGTCTCTTTTTATCTGCATACACACACATATACACACATGTTTACATATGTGTGTGTGATTTCATACATATTTATGAATATGCTGTGAGAATATCTGTGTGTGTGTGTGTTAATATGAATGCATGTGTTTGTAATAATACATACTTGTGTGATATAGTGCATGCTTATATGTGTGTGCACATATTTCTATGAGCTCATAACTATATATTTCACTATTTATAATCGTATTTGCATAGCTGTACACTTTTAAGATCTGCAGCTCTTGGTTTTCTCCATCATTCGTAGCTATGATTTTGATGACATATATTGACACATTCTGCACATTTGTTCACCGATGTGTTAACAGAATGATTTGTAATCGTCTGAAAAATCAGCGAATCTAGCTGAAGAGAAAATCATTTTTGGGCTTGATACTGGGAGCGAGGAAAACTATCTGTCTATTTTCAATAGACATTCGAGGATAATGAACGAAAATTGACTAGGCGTTATCAGGTGATTTCTTATTTTATATTTTTATTTTTTATATTATTTGATATGTTTTCCATTTATTTTGCATATATTTGTTGGAGGATTTAATGTTGCTATATGAAAATATTTATTCAATTTTCTTCTTATATTGTATGCATTATCTGCTGTTGATTTTGTATAATTATTCACATTTTTTGTTTGTGAATGTAAAAAGCAATAAATGATATAATGAAATAATGGGATTCAAATATCTCACATTGAACAATTTCTCATATTATTATTATCATTCTCATTGTCGTTGCAATGTGTAGCCTTTGTATTTTCTCCAATAATTAGTTTTTCATTGCATCTCAACAGTTTGTATTATACATTATATCCCAACAACTCAAATATGCATCAGCCTCAGAGATGTTACACACTCCACCATCATCAACTATCTTAGAGGCCTTATGATGACCTCAAGCGTGTCAATTGCAAAAGAGATATTTATTATAATTAGCAGCAATTCCATAACGGCAGAAGAATTATAAATATTTCAACTCACTTGATAACAGTAGAACAATTGAGTTAGTTTTCTGCATCAGGATGACCTAAATTTTAGTCGCATTCTTACTATGTCATATAACAGACATGTTATATAACAGACATGTTACATATAACAGACATGTAATGTATCCGTTCATGACGATTTTGCCGGTTTAAGTAATTAACTGAATCTAGTCGATGAGATTGACTTCATATTTTGGCAAAAGGCTAGTAATTTCGTGGGAAGTACTAAGTCGATTACATTGAACTCTGCACTCAGATGCTAGTTATTTTTTCGTCGCCGAAATGATAAAAGGCAAGGTCGACCTCGGCGGAATTTGAACTTAGAATATATAGACAGATGAAAGGCCGCTAAACATTTTGGCTGGCTTGCTAAGGATTGTACCAGATCGATGCCTTACCCTATTTGAAAGTTTTTCCAACCAGTTTCATCATCTCTCATATTTTGAATCAAAACTAATTTTTTCTTTTTTATCCATTCAGATTATAACACAAATTTCAGAGTGATAAATATTCCACTAGGTAAGGCTTGCAGTATCTTGGGTAGCTTTAATACATTTCATCTTTCTTTAGAAAAGTCTTTCATTTATAGTTTAAGACAGTGACACTTTCTATGTATAATATCCACATAAATAACATAACTTTAAAAGTCGTCTCCAAACTAGTCTTCTGGCCATCTTGTGGCGCACAATAGATCTGATCTATCAACTGATTTAAGATGATCGAAAACAACAATGATAACAACAACAACAACAACAATAATAATAATACTATTATTATTTTAACGAAAAGAAAGATCATGCTCGGCAAATTATTCGTAGAAGCATAACTCAGATGTTGAATATCTTTAAAAATATTAAATGACGAAGATGCTACAACATAGACGCTTTCAAGGCAGATTTATTTGTGCGAAAATGGATACAATAAATATTATTATATTTCTGGTATAAGGTTAGAGGAAGGAATAAATGTCTTTATATTCATAGTACTAAGGGGAGAGGAGGAAATAACTCCAGTAAATTTCTTGTACAATGGTCGGGAGAAGAACTTCTATGTATATGTACATATTTTACCAATCTCAGGAGAGAACATATCCAGCTATGTCGTGTTTAAATATGAGGCGATGCACTATCTAATCAATTTAAATATGCACAGGATAATGATTATTCTTACTCTCATACATGTAAAGGGTTGTGTGAAAATTGGTGTGAAAAAAGCAAACCAAATTTT
This sequence comes from Octopus bimaculoides, assembly GCF_046866305.1. Classification (NCBI taxonomy): domain Eukaryota; kingdom Metazoa; phylum Mollusca; class Cephalopoda; order Octopoda; family Octopodidae; genus Octopus; species Octopus bimaculoides. The sequence continues at coordinate 35,539,492 of NC_142930.1, read as the reverse complement.
CCAGAGTTTTGCCAATGTGTACTCCGACTAACACTCTTGAGAAACCTCATGAGAAACAATAAGCCTGAGCAATATATAATAATTAAGTTATATTCAGATATATAAAGCGTTGCATCGATTTGATAGATGCTGTGGAAAATTATTTAGTTTTGTGGCTATATCGGGTGTTTTATTATCATAAATGATCGTTTTTTTCCCAACATCATTTCATATAATTTCATTTCGATTAATCTCGTTCAAATCTTTAAGCACAAACAGATAAAATGTGCTTCAAATTCCGTACTCTGTTATTCGCTATTGATAATCTAGCAATAGCAAAGAAACGTCAGGAATATTTGCGTAGTGGAGCTAAGAGACCAGCTAGTTCCGAGGTGTTATTATGGTAGAGACAGAAAAAGACGGGAAAAGACACAGAAGCTAAATATACTAGGCTTCTTATTATAGAGATAATTGTGTAAATGATCTCCAACACATTTAACATGGTCTATAAACTAACAAAATACTACATAAACAACTGCAAAAGTCTAGCTAATGCAGCCACGTATTAGAGAAAAGAATTATCAAAATCTTTAATCAATATCCTCATATTGTAGCCTCAGTGTAAACTGATGATGACTTTAGGCAAAAGAGTGGCTGCTCTTGTTGACTGCAAACGATATCACAACAGATTTGTTTTACCAGAGTTCAACTTCTGAATTGACTTGATATCAATATATCTCTGATTGTGTGTGTGAGTACGTGCGTCTGTGTGTGTGTGTGTGATGTTTGTTTGTTTGATTGTGTGCAGCATACACCCGTTTCACATTAGTCGTAATATGATCTCAATTCACTCCAAGAATATGCTCCAATTTACATGTGGTGTAATTTCATTAGAAAGTGAAAATTTAGCATTTATGATAAAGAGCTTCAGTTCTCTAGCCTCAATAGTTTATTGTACACGGAAATATATTCGTGTATACATTATGGGAAACGAACGTCTCTTTCGATTCAGTTTTACAATTCTCTTGTCTAATTTTATTATCACTTTATACATTTATCAATAGTGTTAGAATATATCACAAGAGGTTATCAACGGATACAATTGCACTTAAATAATTTAGAATATAACAAAGCAGAAAATTTGCAGCAATACTCAATACCGAAAAAAATACACTAAGGGAGTGATATGCATAGCACGATAAAATTGTTACACTTTGTTAATGCAATAAAATAGTTTGGTTTACTACTCGGTAAGGACGTTGTGAATAGACAACGCTGTCATTTACCTGAAATGTCGTCGGTTGCTACGAGATGAGGGAAAACGCCATATTTAAACCTGAAAGTATGTTCGGTATTATTCTTATCACTTTGTTGCTTGTTATCCTTCATGTCATTTGTAGTTTGTCCGAGATGGTGCTGATTGAGCCAGACTGTGACCAAATTCTTTGCTGTCTTTTCGAATTTTAAATCGTACGCCCTTATTTGATTAGTTTCTCCATATTTAGAGATGGCACACTGGGATTTGCACGTGGAATGAGAAAGTTTGGATGACCAAAAAGCAAAAGATAAAGGATAGATATAGACGATCTGACACAAAAGAAAGCGACGAGCGTATATAAAGTTGGATCGGCAAAGTTTTATTTTCCAAATGCTGAGTTAGGCATTAAATAAATTAATAAGATAAATAAATAAATAAATCCAAGTTGTTTTGCGAGTTTTGTAGCAACAAAGGTTTTTTCTCTCCCTATTTGGCTTGTTACTTGTCTTTCAATGGTGACTCTATTATATTGTCACATATATGTGTTGTATGAGTTTGTGTGTGTGTGTGTGTGTGTGTGTGTGTGTGTGTGTGTGTGCGTGTGTGTGTGTGTGTGTTGTGTGCGTGTTTGTGTGTGTCTGTGTGCGCGCGCGCGTGTATTCTAGGTAGTGTAGCGTGGTTCCATAATGAAATACGGTGTCCCCACCTGCAATTAATATATAAGTACCAGTTGCCAAAAATACATAAATTTGGTATATCCAATTGTTTCACCGCTATATTTGGTGACGATTTAAACCTTGCTCTACCAGAGAAACGGTATGTCACTAATTACCAACTGGGTCCATTTGTCTTTTATTTACATTTTATTCAAACTATTTTTTACTACATTACATACGTATATATGTATAAATTTTATTCAAACTATTTCTTAGCTACATTATATATGCTATCATGTGAATGAAGAATTACTGTTCCTCACAAAGGTTTATAAAATACAGCTTACAGAATATATTATAAATTTTAGAAATTCCAAAAATACAGGATTACAGCCCTTCATGGCAGTTATAGCAGACAACATTGAGATGTTCTTGGCAAACATAGATATTACAATTCTTACATGTAGTACGAGTCTTACTGTCCTTTTTGGGGCCACACAAAGAACATCTTCCTATTTTTTTTCTTTGGCTGAGGAATCTCAAATGTGTTTGAACATCGTCTACTTTTCTTGTTTCTTTGAGAAATGTTAGAGGAACTAGAAGATTGTTTGCTATGTTCTTGTTTAGCATTAATTCCAGCAAGTTCCTTTCCTAAGTGAATTAGGCACTCTCTTCTTTTATTCCTGAAAGTTTGCAACTGAAGTTATTTAGCAAGAATGAAAGCATTCACTGCACCTATATCAATCATGTTGTAGAATATAACCATAGGCCATCTTCGAGTCATTCCTTTCCAAATGTCTGTTCTTACCATCTTATCTATGGTGTCTACTCTTCCTTTTGTTTTGTTGTAACATGTAATAACTTCAGGTTTCTTTTCAGCATTTTTTGAATCAATTAAAGGCTGAGAGTGAATTGTACTCATAAGTGTGACTACATAATTTTTCTTGGGACAATAAGACAGGATAATAGAATCCTTTTGAAATCCAAATATTGCGCTGCTGATTTCTCCTTCTTTTCCATTTGTGAAAACACTTGGAAGTTCAAATCCTTTGTTTCTAATTGTTCCAACTAAAATAGGTTTCTTACTAAGCAGCTTTCGAGACAATCCTAGGCTTGTAAAAAGATTATAACAAGTTATATTGCGAACAGTACTTCCAAGTTCTTTTACTAGGTCTTCAACAACTCTTAAACCTTGATTTATCTCTCTCCCTCTTACTGGGTCTTTTCCAGTGTAAATTTGCATTTTCCAGACATAAGATATTTCACTGTCGCATATTGCGCAAATTTTAATTCCATGTTTTCCTGCTTTTGAAGAAATATATACCCGGAATGGGCAGCACCCTCTGAATGAAACTAATTGTTCATCAACTGTCATGCATGAACTTGGAAGATATCCATCTTGCAAATTCTGATTTCACATTCCAAATACTTCTCTTATGGGCTCAGATTTATTATCACTTCTCTTTTTGTTCTTGCACTAGCATCATCAAAAAATCTGTTGGAATCTTACACGGCTCATGCTATTGTTGAATATTGGGCGGCCATCTTGTTGATTCCGTAACTGTGTGACATTTTCATGTTTAAATTTATAAATATGTATAAGAATAATCAGTCCAATACATTTCTTTAGTTCAGAGGGATCAATTACATTCCGTTTATCTTTGTAAACAACATGACCTTTAATATTTGTCCATTTACGAATTATTTTAAGATTCTAGCGCATTATGATAGTAAAACATCTTTCAGTGCTATCGCAAGACCTTTCAGTAAAACAGGATGTCAACATTCTTGGCACACAATATTGCAAGATGAACATTATTTACATTATTTACATTTGACGGATATTTGTCCTCATCTTGTTTGTTGTTAACACATCGTTTCGACTGATATACCCTCCAGCCTTCATCAGGTGTCTTGGAGAAATTTCGAACCTGGATTCTCATTCCTAATGTATTTTTGATGTTATTATTATTATTATTATTATTATTATTATTATTATTATTATTATTATTATTATTATTATTATTATTATTATTATCATTGCTACTATCATCATCTTCATCGTCATAATGATAATAATAATAATAATAATAATAATAATTATAATTATTATTATTATTATTATTATTATTATTATTATTATTATTATTATTATTATTATTCAGGTCACTGCCTGGAATCGAACTCGGAATCTTGGGGTTGGTAGACTGCACTCTTAACCACTATGCCATATGCCCGTGGGTATATAAACCGAAACGTTGTGTTAACAACAAACAAGATGAGGACAAACTTCTGTCAAATGTAAATAATATACATAATTCCTCATCTCTTAAATATAGAACTGTTCCAAGAGGAAATTGTTACTGATGCTTGAGTAAAAAGATTAGAATGCCAAACTTCTTGTCCGTCTCTAGAAACATATTGCTCATTAATACTTGGGTGGCTTGCAGATAATTGTTTTTGTGTGTCTTCATCATCTGATGACACAGGACCTAAACAGTCCAGCACACGATCATTTTCACCATCATCTTCAGAGCAATAGAAGGAATCACTACTATTTTCTTCCCATTCTTCATCTAATTCCAATAACTTTTTCGATATTTAGTCTCCACTCAAGTTTTCACGTCTAGGCATATTGGAAAAGCATAACTGAACTATATGAAAATTGATAGCAGACCAAAGGCACATATTGCTCTCTCACATATTTATACTCTCCTGAAAGATGACGCAATATATTGTAAGAATTGCGACATCACATAGAAATATTGCATCACGCTATAACCTAGCAGATTGAAGGTGATGTAATACCACGCAAATTTACAAGAATATTTTCATAATTTTTCCTATTTTATCTAAAATTCAGCAAATAAATAGAATACAATTTTATCTATTTTCTATTTGATAAATATCTAGGAAAATAGTATTCGATACTGCTTGTATTCTGTTTAGAATGATAAGAGAATTGTCTGAATTTTATTCGGGAGTCCAATGGACGCATACGGTAATTAATGTATTAAGTGAAATTTTCTAGCTTTTATAAACATACGGAAAATTTCCCATTTGACAAATAAAAGAGAGTGAAGTAAAAAAAGAGTCACGAGAAATCTGCAGAATCAAATAATATAGACAGTAGGAAGAAGCAACTGAAAAAGTTGAAACATGTCCATTAGACTCGTTGGTAGACAGAACGTTAAACAATGTGTTCATGGAATGTTAATGGGTTGGGCATGGTGCTGTGGTGCTGAAGAAAGGGGAAGAACTCCTGAAATATGATTATACCCCCAATACTTATTTTCTATCTTCAATTACATTGTTTATATATTTGTATATGAAACATTGTAAGAAATCAATGATGGCTCTATTTTTATAGAATAGAGATAACTTTAAAAAATGAATTAATAGCATTGCTAACATAGGTGTGACACAGTATTGTCATATAAGCGTTTAATATAATTGTTAGTATATTATGGTTGCATAACGGAAGACGTTGTCCCTACTGGCAATTAATATGTGTGTGTGTGTGTGTGTGTGTGTGTGTGTGTGTGTGTGTGTAATCGGAATCTAGAAATATGGTCTCCTTTCTCTTTATTTACTTTTTTGATTCTCTCAGATATTGATCAGGGCCCCTCCAAAGCAGACAACGTCTATGACCTAGGAGATTTTATATTATATCTATGGATCACTTTACTGATTTCCTACCCTTTCGCTACATACTGGAAATATCACTTTGGATCTTGGAGCATTTCAATGGTAGTCCGTTGGTACCGTTACATGTCAGCTGTTATCTTGTGATACCAGTAATAGAGCAATACCAAATAAAGTATATGCATTTCTGATTCTTTCCTGATTTTCAGCTATTCAACTCTGCCTCATACACGTCTGATACTATATCCATTTTTTTCTATTAGGCTGTCTATTAATAGCAACCAGTATTAAGTATGCTCCTACCACAATTCGATTCTCGATATTTATTTTGCCACCTCCTGCAATTTTAAGACTTAAGATTTCTCACTGACACTGGGTAATTGTAGAAACGTGTGCAAATCGGTTGCTCGGATTGCAACTGTTTATCAGTGTAACATTTAATTACTCGACTGTTTTAACGGCACGAGATGATTTAGTGTTCCGATATTTTGTGTCTGAAGTAAATATATGGCATGTAATGGATTCAACGCCTCTTATTCAGGGCTGTGCTTGGTCCAGGCCAACAGTGAGTAAAACAACAATGACTACACCGAATCCTTCTCACAGTTCTCCACCAGTCTCGGACAACCTGCAAAAGATTTCGGAGGTTATCCCTCATCATATAATCGAGCCATATAAACAAAACAATTACGTATTCTTAATATATAGTGTAACAAGGCAGCGAGCTGACAGAATCGTTAGCACACCATGAAAAATGCTTAGCAGCATTTTGTCCGTTTTTGTGGTTTAAGTTCAAATATCTCCAAAGTTGACTTTGCTTTTCATCCTTTCGTGGTTGATAAAATAGCTACCAGTTGTGGACTAGAGTTGATGTTACTTAATTATCTCATTCTCCAAAATTGCTGTCCGTGTGCCAAGATCTGAAACCAATATATAGTGCAAGTTAATATATTAATTTCGGCTACCAAAGAAATTACGCGTCCAAAATTTAAGACTTGAATTGTGTAAAAAATTCTTTTCAATATCATGCATAACACACCATATCATATCATGTATTAACAACACGCAATTCGTTTCTCATATTTCATTCTATGTAAAATGTATTGTTATATAATTATAAGAATATTTATAAAATAATAATCTTTATTCTATTGGGTTTTTCTTTATAAAATTGTAGGGAAAACTCTAAGCAGGCTAATACTAAGTAGTACAGACGTTGGAATTTTAATCTTGATTTTGGTATAAAAAAAATAGTGTTATACATGGAGTTTTACGGTTATTCAAAGAACAGCATTAGTATAAATTCTTGATCCCATTCTTCGGCTGATGTGGGAGAAGATTTTAAGTTGTTTGCAGAATAGCAGGAGCAGGAAAGCATTTCACCAAGAACTCTGCAGATTATAGTTTTAGTTTTGGTTATTATTGATGGAACAATTTAAACATTATAAGGCGATTGTATGTCAATGTTTTTCTTCAAACTGTAATCCTTTCGTGATTCCAATCACTGACATGTAATTAAAATGCAGTTCACTCTCCAGACAACCGAGTATTAATTATATTTCCAAGATTTATTGGACAAATTGTCATTTGTTAATTATTAAGAATTATGATTACACATTTACTTTGATATTCAAATGAAATGAATTATATTAGTTATGCGGATTAGTTGAAAGTAATATAAATATATCATAAAAATAAATCAAAATTTAGATTGTTCCTCATTTCACACAAACAGAGAATAACAAAAATAGTAACTCTACCTAATAATAAAAATAATAATGATAA
>NC_142930.1:35464669-35522169 GCF_046866305.1 Octopus bimaculoides | reverse complement strand
GAATTTAGTTTATCGACCCCGAAAGGATGAAAGGCAAAGTCGACCTCAGCGAAAGTTGAACGTATCGACGGGCGAGATATCGCTAAGTATTCTGTCCAGTGTGACTTATTCGCCGCCTGAATAATAATAATAATCATTTCTACTATTCTTACAAGGCCTGAAATTGTTAGGGAGGGGTTCACTCGATTACATCGACCAGAATATTCATGACCCTAGTACTCGAAGTGTACGTGGAAGAAACAGGGGCTGCAATAAGGGTAGAGCACTTGCAGAAAATAGCACTGCTTGGAACCGCTCGAATAATCCGGAAGGGGCTCGAAAAATAAGAGGTGTTACCATAGTTCACTGGTAGTGAATAGCTGACACTATAGTACATCTCCAGCGTTAGAAGCTGTGCAAAGGCAATAGTAATAATAATAATAATAATAATAATAATAATAATAATAATAATAATAATAATAATAATAACAACAATGACAATCTTTTCTACTATAGGGAAATTTGGTGGGAGTGCGCTCGTCGTGTGTAAGTGGTATTTATTTCATCGAACCCGAAAGGCTGAAAAGCAAAGTCGACCTCGGTGGAATTTTAACTGTGAATGAAGGGACGGGTGAAATGCCGCTAAGCATTTTGTCCAGCATGCTGACGATTCTGCCAACTCACCGCCTTAATAATAATAATAATAATAATAATAATAATAATAATAATAATAATAATAATCCTTTCATGCGAAGGCACTAGGCCTTGAAATTTGGGTGGGGGAAGTAGTTGATTGCATCGAACTCAGTGTTTCACAGGTACTTAATTTATCGACGCGAAAGGATGAAAAGTGGATGGAATTTGAACTCAGAAGGTAGCAGCAGACGAAATACTGCTAAGCATATCGCCTGACACGCTAACGATTCTTCCAGCTCGCCTACTTAATAATAATAATAATGATGAGTTCATATATCCACCACAAGGGCGAAGGGTGAGGGGGACAGTGGAAAGACAGACATAAAGTCTGTGGGTTTACATATAAGGAAATTATAATAAAATAAAGAACAAAAGAAAGAAAATATACTCTCTATACATTGAAAAAGAAGAGGCATACGCATTGAACTCATAAGGTTTAGATAAAAGAAAAAGTGGCGGGGAGTATGATAGGGATGTGGTCCTCCTGGTACAGGAAGACCGCAGTATTCAACTGGTAAATAATTTATCGACGCCGAAAAGATTAAAGGTAATGCCGATCTAGGTGGAATTTGAACTCAAGAAGTAGCGACGTGCGAAATACCATTAACCATTTCAGCCAGCGTGCTAACGGTTCTGCCAGCTCGCTCACTTAATAATGATAAATATTATAACAATAATAATAATGATTTCAAACTTTGCCACAAGGGCAGCCATTCTGGGGACGGAATGAGTCGATTACATCGATTCCAGTGTTTCACCCTCGAAAAGATGAAATGCATAGTCGACTACGGTGGAATTTGAACTCAGAAGGTAGCGACGGACGACATGCCACTAAACATTTCGTTCAGCGTCCTAACGATTCTTCCAGCTCGCTCACAGAATAATAATAACAGTAATAGTGACAAATCATTGGTTTAGTAATAATTAGATATAAGTGTTTACAAAGAGAACCTATAGAAGGCTATGTTTTATTTATCAGCGTGTTATTGACAAGCTGATATTTGAAAATGATTATGGAAATCTACTTAACATTTTCCTGTCCTTTATGTTTTACTGAACGCTTGTTTGATTTACAACATTTAATCAATATTGAATCAATCATGTTTGGAAATGAAAACCGTTTAAATTATCGATTTTGCAATTTTACTAAAGTGAAGATTCCAAAATGCGTCTGAAATATATGAATTTTATTGTTTTCGAAATTCACAATTTGATGCATATTGGAAAGATATAAGGCTGAGTAAAAAGTAAGCGACGTTTTGAAACATGAAATCCATCAGAATATATTTCAGTAAAACGGAAATTTTATTTATCAAAGTAAGTGTCATTGCAATGAACATATTTTTGCCAATGAGCTACAAGTTTGTTTATTCCGGTAACATAAAAATCTGGAGTTCTGAAGCTAATGAATTCTTTGAACACACTTACAGCATCGGTTTGATTTTTGAATTCCTTCTCTTGCACGAAATCATCAAAGTGCTTGAAAAGGTGTTAGCCGGTAGGAAAAAGATCTGGGAAATAAGCTGGATGGTGAAGAACTTCGTAGCCAAGTTTCCTCAACTTCTGGAGCGTCATTAGTGAAACGTGTGGTGGAGCATTGTCATGAAGAATGATTGGACCACTTTTGGTGACCTGTCTGGGACACAGGAGTAGCAGTTTTTCGTTCATTTTGACAGTTTCATGGCAATATGTTTCTACGGCAATGGTTCTTCCTGGTTTTAAGAAATTATAGTGGATGAGTCCAGTAGTAAACCACCAGTCACCATAACCATCCTTTTGAAGAGCTCCGCCTTAGGGAAGGTCTTCGGTGCCTCATTCTGGTCAAACTCCTGTGAAGACGTTTTTTTTTTATCATTGTACACAATCCAATTTTCATCGAAAGTTACAATACAGTCGAGAAATAGATCGGCCTGGTTACGGAGAAGAGACGAGCAAATTTCATATGTACGCTTTTTCTGAATTTCATTCAAATCGTGTGGTAGCCATTTGGCGAGCTTTTTTGATTTTCCGATCAAATGCAATTTGTTGCAGACGGTTTTCTGACTAACTGGAAGTTCTGCGAGTTCTCGAGTGGTTTTACGTGAATCTTTCTCAATGTCGGTGTTTAATTGACCGTCATCGATAACAGATTGGCGTCCACTACACTCCTGACCTTCAAAGCTCAGGTCTCTACTGCGAAAGCGTTTAAACCTTTTTTTAGCTGACCACACACTAGCTATTTCCTCACGAAACGTTTCGTTGATATTGCGAGCAGTTTCAGCTGATTTACATCCTTTTTTTGAAGTTGAATAGCAAAATTGCTCGAATATTCCGCTTTGACAGTTTCACTTCAGGTGATTTCAACAACGGTGAAAAAATATCAATGTTAATTTATTGATGCATTTGGGCAAGTCTATGTCTGTGTTATCAGACAACTGCAAAAAAAATATTTTAAAAATATTCAAAACTCTGCAAAGATCCATAACAAATTCTTCATGGTTTAAAACGCTGCTTACATTTTATTCAAACTGATACTACTGCATTAGTGAGAGGAAATATACAGGTGAGAACGAAGTGCTATCTTGCAAACAGATTCGTTGAAAGATAGGTAAATGTGGTGTGGATAGTCCGAGTGAACGAACTTGCTCTAACCATGCGCCTATAGAGTGAGAATGGTAGATGAGAACACATCACTGCCCCGAATTCTCGGGGTAATTTTGAGGTAAATTTGGCTTCTCAGTAGATGACATTGCAGATCTCACCCGTTTTCGGGAAGATTTCTGCTTTGAAGTTTTTGTTTCTTCTTTTGTTATCTTTCCTATTTACACGCCTTCATGTAACCCGATATCCCCACATCATATTACATCATTTCATACTGTAAACTATCGTCTTGTACTATCCTCGATATGCATTAAACCCCTTTAGTCGTTAACAAAGAAATCATCATCATCATCATCATCATCATTATCATCATCATCATCATCATCATCATCATCATCATCATCATCATCATCATCATCATCATCATTATCATCATCATCATCATCATCATCATCATTATTATTAAGTCAACCAGCAGGCGGAATTGTTTGGGTGTCGGGGAAATGTTTAACAGCGTTTCTTCCCGCTCTTTACGTTCTGAGTTCATATACCGCCGCGGTCGCCTTTGCCTATCATCCACTGGAATTAAAATAAGTACCAGTTGAGCGCTGGTTCGATGTAATGGACTAGGCCCTTCCCCACAAAATTCGGGTCTCGTCCTTATGGTAGAAAGGATTATTATTATCATCATCATTAGTATTTGCTCTTCAAGTTTCGTCAGATGTGGTGGCGTGCGATATTTCTTGATATTTACAAAAGTAATCTAAGGAAGTAATTTTCGTTCATTTCAGATTTCATTTCGATCGGTTTCTTTATTAAACCTTCTGGAAATTGCTTCTCTCATTATGATTGAAGATAAAGTTTGGATTTTAAAATATTTATATTTTTATTTTATCCTCAAACACTGTGACAAAATTGTTTTTTCTTTTTTTTTTTTTTTTAGTCATATTCTGCCCTACAGAAAAAAAAGACATTACGGTGAAAAAATGGTAATGTCGGCTAAAACATCACAATGTATAAACAATATAAATAAACACACAAACAAATGATAGAAGATTACATAATACTAACACTCCAAATACAACAACAAACAGAACAACAGTATGCATGTCGATATTACGTCAAATCAACTAGAACAAAAATCCTTTCTAATCTAAGCACAATGCTCGAAATTTTTGGGAAGGGGGGTGGCAGTCGATCAGATCGACACCCAATACGTAACTGGTACTTAATTTATTTGGCCCGAAAGGATAAAAGGCGGAGTTGAGCTTGGGGGAATTTAAACTCAGAACATTAACACAGACGAAATACCGTTAAGCATTTCACCAGGCTTGTTAACGTATCTGCCATCTCCCCGCCTTCAACTAGAACAAGAATATGAGAATCGTATCCTTTACAAACTTTCCATGAGTGCTTTATTTAATTAGGCAATGAAACCACCAATTTTGTTGAAATAAGGGACACTCTACAGCACTGTCCAGAATACAAGCGTCAGCATGAAAGATCCGTCACAGATGGGCGCTGGAGAAGGAGGTAATAAAAATAATAATAATAATAATAATAATAATAATAATAATAATAATAATAATAATAATAATAATAATAATAATAATAATAATAATGTTGATAAACAGTGTGTGAACTATTTCCGAGACGTTTGTTCAATTCCTGTAAAAATTTGAAAGGCATGGCGTCGATTAATTTGGAAAAAAATAGGGAAGTGAAAATGACATACTGGAAGAGGTGTATTGAAATATTGTTCCCGTGTTAAAACAAGCACTTCCATCATTAGCGCCCACGTACCCTACAGAAACTTATGTAGTAATACCCAACATACCCATTCGTCTTATCATCATTATTACTTACATATGTACATACGTACATACATAAATACATACATACAAATATATATATAACTCAATGATCGACAAACGCTCATTAGTCCACAAATATTAAATACACACACGCATACGCACAAACACACACACACACACACACACACACACACACACACACACACACACACACACACACACACACATATATATATATATATATATATATATATATATATATAAATATATATATATATATATATATATATATATATATATATATATATATATAATAGAAATAACTATACACAGAAAAATGCATACATATGTAATACGATGAGTGATTAATCCATATATAGATCGATACTGCAATCTCAATAATTCATAGTCTATAGGTAGAATTTATCAATAGCTAATTCGAAGACTTAGATCAATGATATTTTGGGAGGTGACTAACATGGAATTTCAGACTTTAAGATTATTACTTGAATATTCATTCATATGAAATTCGTCACTAAAATGATACCAAATTAAACACCTCGAAGCAATCCAAAAGTGATTAGGCAAAACAATTTTTTTTTATTTCATCGTTTATTGTTTCAACTGAAACCATTAAATTTTGGGGATTCCATTATTCTCAATTAGCAATTCTAATTAGAGAATTCATTTCAGAATTTCTATGAGAGAAATAAGATATTCTGTAATTTTCAATGCATTTTGTTTTTCCCAATATTTTTATAATAATAAATTGTTTGTCTCCAAAGGCACCTTTTCTCTTTCTTTATGCTAAAAATACATTTGATTTTTCTGTACGTAGTTAATATTTAAGATTTGTTTCTTTAAATTCAAAATGACTTCGTCGTTTTATGTTCAAACCGACTTTACCGGTAACTTGCTTCTAGCTTCATTCAAGACAGCTGAATACAAGTCCGGTACTTGCTCATTTGCATAGGCTTCAAAGGAAACAACCCGCGTTGTTATGATAAGCCCTGGTTAGAGCATCGTCCATAAGACGTGGATTTTATCACATTTAATCATGAATTCATGAAGACTCATGAAAAGTGCCATTAGTACAGACTAGCCTCTCCAAAGTTATAACAAGAATTTCTGATTTCAGTTTCCTTTCTCTTGGGTATGTTAAATGTCGCGGAATATAACTTGTTTAACCTCCAGCATTGAGCTGAAATCCCTCGCAAAGTTTTAACTTGTACTTCACTGGAAGTCATCATTTCATTCGCTTATTTACGTAGCAGCATATCAAGTGGAAAATAATTTCATAATTCACTGAAAAGAGAGAAGCGTTATGTAACAACACATTCCCAATTATTCTATTTTCGAATAATGACGTTATGTTTTGATTTCAAAATATGATTTTTGATACGGACATTTTGTCATACTGTCATACCGCCAATGTTGCTGATGAGCTTCTTGTTTCTCATCCGCTACGTTTAACCCTTATTTTCTCATTGAAGACAGAACGTAGCTGGTCGAAAATAGTTATCTAAAAACCATAGAATTATAACTCACTGAGAACTGAACACTTATGGCATGTTATCGGATAGGCCATTGTCTAGTACTCTTATAATCAAAAATGTCCAGTCTCTGACAATCTTGTTATTATATTAGACATTATATTATGTCTGGTAAGTCGAATTTTGAGGTTCATATCGAATTTTTATCACAGCCATGACTATCCTGACACAATCGCACAGTACTGAAAAGAAAAGAAAAAAACATTGTTCAGCCGTTAGCACAATGAGGATGAGTTTTTGAGGTAGGAACTACACAACAAATTTTAAATCCAAATGTGTTTTAATCACTCTTTAGTGAAGTTTCTAAAACATTTATTCCTGTCATGCGAAATAGCCTTAAGTATTATATTTTCCTCTTCTAAACACAGGAATTAAAGTTGAAACAAGATTTAATGCAAGGTAATCCGGTTAATGTCAGAATATCTTACGAAGAAATCATTTGAATATGTTCCAATTACTAAATATCTTGTTGAAGGACTTCCTCCCAGTATTACACGATTGTTGTTGTTGTTTCACCACAATTCAACCATAAAAGAGTGGATTTATGCTTAATGCATGTCAAGACACAATATCCCATTTTCCAATCCAATATATGTAAGGGAACTGTTGCCAAAAGCAATAAGAAATACCACACTATTTTTAAATGATTAGTAATAAGAAAAGGTCAAAATAAAAAGCATTTATCGTTTTCTTGCTATAGGCATTGGAATTTTGTCATCGTCGAGTAGTATTTATCCTTCCAGTATTGATAAAATAAATACCAGCTAACTATGGGGATAATTTATTTGACTAACCACTTCCCTACGAATGTGCAGTTTTGTAAATTAATAAAAGAATCTGCTTAATTTTAAACTTAATTCAGACTATATTCATCCTTTAATTTTCTTTTTTTCTGGGGTTTTTTCCGCTAATATTGTGAAAGAATTTGTAGCGAGACGAACAAATTACGCTGCGATATTTACGCAGGTCCCTTTTTGTTTCGAGTTCACGTTCTTACTTCCGGTGCCGATAAAATAACTACCAGAACTACCAGTCATATACAAGAAACGCTGCAATCGATATATTTTTCTTTGACTCTTTTAAAGCAGAATCAGCAAGGTGCTCAACGTGGTAGAAATACAACCCAATACATCAAGTCACACTTTACGATTAATGAAAAAGTAGATGAAATCCTATCGGTTTAATTTAGTCCTTGATACGATGTTGCGAGAAAGACGGCATCGTCATGATTAAAATGTCTTCAATGCTATATCTGCAATATCAAGATTGATCAGGGACGAATTTTAAACGTAGAGACTCCGAATTTTATATTGTATTAGAATATGATCAAAATGTATTATCTGTAAAGAAGGTTCATGAAGAAACAAGCTAATATGAAGTTGATAGATACATTATAAGGAAAATAGATGGTGCCTTTTACTTTTGGTGTTGGTGAATAACATGCAATTTGCTTATAATGTTTAAATAATGGGATAGTGATGTTATTGGCATATAAGAAACGGATAAGTAACAAATAGCGAACAAATAAATAAAGAATCATGTAAGCAGGTATATGGCTGTCGGCGCAAATGAAACTTGTTAAGAAATTCGGTTTATAGATTAATATTAATGTTCAAAATTTAAATTATCAATTGAATTGCTACGCAACAAGTCCTCCGTGCCGTCAGCATTTGATTCATTTTGATTCACTTTATGTTCTAGTTTCATTTAATTTCCTTTTCCACTCCTACATCCTACAATGTGCATCAAGCTACTTTCTATACACAGAAAGAAAGAGAGAAAGGAGAAGAGAAAGAAGGAGGATGTAGCATATATGTGTTATTAAGTAGTTTGCTTTGGAGTTACGGATTTTAGGTTCGGTTACATTACAGGGCTTCTTGGCAAGTATTTTCTACTATTCGTCTATAGTTTCGGGTCAACCAGTTTTTTGTTGGTTGATTTAGAAGGAGGAAATTATATTCGGAATATAACAAACCAGTGTCTGCTCTAAAAGAAAGTATGGGGATATTTTCACCTACTCCAACAGACAGGTATGCAAAATCAAACGTTTTCCCAAAGAACCAGAGATATCCAGAAAGCTATATTAAACAGCCGCTTGAAAAGGCTTCAATTATGTTTGGTATTTTGTAGAGACTTGCCTGGTCAGACATGAACTTGAAACTCTACCAGACGTTGCATATATCTTGCTTCCATCGTCATATCCATGCTAAAATAATATATACTTAGTCCCTGTGTTGACTACGCATAAAGATATTCAGTGGCTTTACCAGAAGTCAGTGCTGTGTATCAGTTGCAATTCTTCAACACCAGATAATAACGTAGTTACAGCTGTTACAGGAAAAGTTGAAATTAACGTGCAAGTGGCTGAGCACTTGTATGGCTGTTTGGTAAGACGTTTGCTTTACAACTATGTTTCCATAGTCAGACCAACCCCGTGGGACCTTGCACACATGCCGTCGGCTATGACCACGGGACGGACACAAACTTTTAAGTGGATTGGGTTGATAGAAAATGAAAGAAGCCCGTTGTATATATATATGTGTGTGGTGTGTGTGAGTGTGTGCTTGTGTATGAGTGGGTGCCTGTGTGTGGGTGTGTGCCTGTGTGTGTTTGTCATCCATCACCGCTTCACAACTGACGTTGTTCTGTTTAAAGCCTTGTAATCTAGAAGTCCAGTAAAAGTGACTGAATTAAGAACCAGGATTTTAAAAGAGAGTACTCGCGTCAATTCCTTCGTTTAAAATGTTTTCATGGTATGGCTCCAGTATGGCCGTAGTCTAATGACTGAAACACGTAAAAGATGATTGATGTATAAATATACACAGATGCACATGTCAGACATATGTAGGTGTATATATGTATATATACATGCGTACACGCACACACACATACACACACACACACACACGCACATATACTTATATATATATATATATATATATATATATATATATATATATATATATATATATATATACATACTTTAAAATTTATCGCTACAGATCTCGAATACAATATGGAGCCCCTACTGCAAGTTGCGATGTTTAGCTAGTGAATACGTCTGCATATACAATGAGACTGAAGATTAAAAAAATAGGCAAGTGGCGTATATGAATATTTCAAAAGATATCGCTCTCTCATTGGCACCACATCCAAACCTTTGATAACTTGATAACTTTGATAACTTTGATAAGTTTCAGCCAGCATAGGCCCAGGCCATGTCTAACTTAATAGTTACATATATATATACCTATCTAATTATATATAGTATAAGATCCAAGGAGCTCAGTGTAGGGAGCTTGTAAGCTTCATGTAGCTCGTGACAAGTAAAAAAAAAGGCTATAATTAATTGGCATCGAAAGTGGTAGGTGTGCCCCATATCGAAGTTCGATAATGTTAAATCGCACGTGCGGATGACCTCTACTCAACTCTCACTTCCGGCGACTCGACTCTACCAAACTCGACGTCTAGTCTACCGACAGCTTCGTCTCGCTCTTCCGCTCTCCACTCTACTCGACGCTTTTCGTCTAGCTATTTATATGTATGTGGCTAGCCTATTTATCGCCTGGGAGCGTCCACATAACAGATAAACTGAAGACTTTTTCTTATAGGTCACACTTAGCAACTTAGGTTGCTATGAATGCGAATACAAATTCAAATTGAGGGAGTAGAGCAGGTAACATTAGGCTGCATATGTTTCCTAGCTAGTCGATCCTCTGATGCAATAATAACAGAAAAAGGAGTACTCAGTTATCTATTTATTAGGTCGAAGGTACCTTAATTATATGAAAGTTATATCGTCGTTAAGGAATCCCAAGTTAACTCGCCGAAGGTTAATTTGAAATGGTGTTCCTTAACGACAATAAATCCTAAATATAACTCGGCCTCATGAGCATCTAGCTCAGTACTCTTTGTCTGGTAATTTTTACATCCGAGGATCTGCTAGCTAGAAAATATATGCGGCCTGGGTTTTAACTGATCCAATCTCTCAATTTAGATACATGTATATATATATATATATATTTGTGGGTATACGTACACATAAATGTATATACCTGTGTATTTATGCATGTAGCTTTGTATGTATGTATGTATATATGCATTTATGTATGTAGTCTAATTTATCTCTTCATCAACCCATTCATACTCCGTCCTTCTGGCACTCCCACCACTCTCGGCAAAATGCATGTAAAATCTACATAATTATCTGCAATAATTTCACATTTTCTTTTGCAGTTACAAATGAAGGAAAAAAGAAAAATAAATTTTCCTAACGATTTCAGTCTTAATTTTTTTAACAATTTATAGAAATAGTATTTTATAGTTTTAATATACTTTACATTAGCAGTCAGCTTTTGAGTAATACATATTTTTATGTTTTGCTGCTGTATTTTTTTTTTTTTCACAATGTCGTGCTGTGAATTTAAGAATCTTTTTCAATCATGTACATTTAGCTGTTATATTCCACTAGAGAATACGACGTTTTCATCATTATATAACATTTTCTGCCTAATATATAAATATATATATATATATATATATATATATATATATATATATATATATATATATATGCATATAAATATATATATGCATATATATATATATATATATATATATATATATATATATATATATATATATAAGTGTATATATATATATATATATATGTATATATATATATATATATATATATATATATATATATATATATATATATATATATATATACATATATATACATATACATATGCATGTATATATATTTATATACACATATATACACACACACGTTTACGCACACGCGCACATGCACATATATATGTATATGTGTTTATATATATATATATAAATATATATATATATATATATATATATATATATATATATATATATATATATATATATATATATGTATATACATATCTTTCCTTCTAATACTTCTATTTCTTTATATTATTATTATAATTATTATCATTATTAATGTCATTATTATTATTATTATTATTATTATTATTATTATTATTATTATTATTATTATTATTATTATTATTATTATTATTATTATTATTATTATTATTATTATCATCATCATTGTGTGAGAGAGCAGTGAATGCCATCAAAGTGACACTGTGGTAAAATATACGAACCAGTATACCCATCATGACTACCCGTCTGATAAGGGTATACCAGACACATGCATCACAACCGTATGTGTGCGACATAATGATCTCATATAAACAGCGCATGGCCTTGCATGTGGGGGCCCAGTTAGAATTTTCCTCAGGTCGAGTAGCCCATCCCGCCCAAAAGGTCCCTGAAATAAGAGTTGTTTAATGATGTTGAACCCATGTTTTCAGGGATGAATTTTTCAAACCTCAAAGAATTATTCTCAACCCACTACTTCTGCTCGTGGACGCAGATGCTACTAAGAGACATACTCAACTGGTTAAGGTCAAACAACTGTCAAGTTAATCTGTGGTATTGAGCAGAATATTTTATACCAAGATTTTATTATTATTATTATTATTGTTGTTATTATCATCATCATCATTATCGATCATCATCACCATCATCATCATCATCATCATCATCATCATTATTCCCAATGATTTTGTTTTTTCTTCATCTGATGATTTACAATTTTTTTTTTTTTTACTGCTAACTTACGTTCTAATACCCTGACATTCGAGGGATTCTTTCTCTTTGTTTCTTTCAGACATTTTCCAACTTCTTGTATCTCACGCTGACTTTCCAAATAAATATGTGTTTCTGGGCTTTCCGGTTTTTCTCTGTGCATATGTGTATGTGCGTGTTGTTCCTTTCATTCTAAAAGTTATCCGTCTAACTATCCATAATTCTAAATTTTAATTTTTTACAGCCATAATTAAATTAGTACGCACTCATATTTGAGATTTAAATATTATTTAATGAAATAGGTAACATATATGCATACATACATACATACATACATACATACATACATACATACATACATACATACATACATACATACATACATATACAAACAAGCAACAAGCGGTTATTTAAAAAGTCGTTGCTCAGATGATCAATAAAGCATGATTCTCTAAATACTTTCAACTTTACGAGAATGAAGGACAATATCTGTAGCTAAAGCGAAATCTATCGTGAACTAAGCTCCGAAAGCAGGATTAAGAAGCCAACTTGTTAATCACTCGACCATGCTTATTTCCATATACATGAGAGATTTAAAATGGTTTCCGTCTCCAATAAACAGTATGAAACATCTGTTATATGACGCAGTCATACCTCAAGCCTAATTTGTATATTTATTCCTTTTGACTGTTAGCCAATAGGTAAGGAAAACCTGTTTATGTAAAATACAGCTTAAACCAGTGAATAGAATTGAAACGTTATAAACTTTCATTGTAAGCAAGGTTATCCAGTCTCATGCTAGCCTAATTCATGACTACCTTATATGAGCGATGCTAGTGATTGGGAAAAGAAGTCGGGTATGCCGTCAACAAATCGTGAAACAGTTCACCAGAATATTCGCTCTCTCTTTTGTCTGTACATAATACAGTGGTTTTTACACGCCCATTAACTCCGCATAAGGATTTACAAAGTAACTGCGAGCTAAGTGGTGATTGTTCATATATGTATATGTATGTATATATATATATATATATATATATATATATATATATATATATATATATATATATATATATATATATATATATATACATATATATATTTCGTTTTTAAACTTACTAAACTGATTTAAATTTTTAGTCCAATATTTATTAGATGTTATATATTACAAATTTTCCCCTGGATTTTTTACATTTTTAAACTAGTATTTTGTATAGTACGCCTTTCTTGATAGTGTCTGATCTCCATCATCATGTGAGTTACACAATGGTGGTTCTTCTCTAAATTATTAAAATATTTTTCATTTTACAAGTTAATTTGATATTATTAAATTGTATTTCCTTGTAAGTTCGAATTTCGTAATTCCCTCACATTATAATATATATATAGCAAATACAAGAGTGTATGTATATATATGAATATATCAACGAACAATGATTATGTCATGACAAATCTCGATTTTTTTGTGTATGAAGAGAATAAGATTATTATTTACAACTATGCAAATGAGCTTTAAACTTTTATGTAATATAAAGGGTACGCATTAAGAAATCTCGGCTAAATAGATACATTTTATCTTACATTTTCTAATTATCAGTGAATGTGGGTGATTAAATTATTTCTTATAGTCATTGCATTGTCAGAAAAATGACAATATAAGAATTAATTTTGGGTAATATGCAATATATGTGTATGTATGTATGTTTGTATGTAAGTACAGATGTATGCATGTGTATATATGTACACATATATACATATATCATCATAAATACAGGGATTAGCATTGAGTTGCTTCTCCAACATACTGAAAATTTAGAAATAGCAGTCAAAGAACTACTGATTCTAAACTACAAATTTTTCTCTAAACGGATGGCGATATTTATGGCACACATAGAACAAAAGACTTGTTTTGTTTATGCTTTTCCCTCCGGTTATTTGTTCTATGTGTGCCATAAATATCGCCATCCGTTTAGAGAAAAATTTGTAGTTTAGAATCAGTAGTTCTTTTGACTGCTATTTCTAAATTTTCAGTATGTTGGAGAAGCAACTCAATGCTAATCCCTGTATTTATGATGATAAATGGTTTTACCGATAAAGGTTTTTTCATACTGAACTACTTGGCAAAATTGTTAATTATTAATTCTATTATTAATTGACGATTCCCTGCCCTTATTCTTGTATATTTTATATATACATATATATGTATTTATAAATATATGATCTGTTTGGATTGCTAGTCTCCGACTCAACTACTCTCTGCGGTTTGTGCTGACACCCGTCTTGCTTCTTTCTTGCCCCCACTTTTCGCACAGTTTCCAATGGAGCATTTTCGCTACCTGGTCATGCCGCCACAATTTGTAGTAGTTCTGGGCAAGTTTAGGGCATTCCTTCGTGTATTATTATTAGTATCATTATTATTATTATTATTATTATTATTATTATTATTATTATTATTATTATTATTATTATTATTATTATTATTATGATTATTGTTGTTATTATTATTATTATTATTATTATTATTATTATTATTATTATTATTATTATTATTATTATTATTATTATTATTATCTCATTCTACTTCATTCATCTTGTCATTTAGATTTACTTCGTGGTTATATTTAATGACATTTCCATAATAACATAAAGCGGCTCTTATGCAATTCGTGTCACACTGGCTAGCTGAACGTAATATCTGATTGCTACATCCGGTTTTATGTTTACACACACCCCGACACACATATATATATACATGAACGCAATTCTTTTTCTTGTCTATTATTTTCTTAGTAGTTTACAAGTGCAACAGGTTCTGACAACATTTACGTATTGATCTAATGTGGACATTAATCCAGTTTTTTCAGGCGAGAACTAACCTGTTGTAAGCGACAATTGATGTGCTTGTGTTTGCCGTTCAGCTTCTGCCATAATTACACTTTCACGTCTTTGTTGTCTAGTAATGGAAGAAAAAGGAAAAACTTGAGAACTCTGTCTTATTTGTCATGCAAAAATAATTGTAAAAGAAAGTGATGCATAATTTCATTGACATTTAAACAGCAATCAGACCAGGACCTGTGGGAACTTTTGAAGTGGCAGTATACAAGCAAGAGTCAACTAGATATAATTCAACAATCATATATATATATATATATATATAAGATCCTCTTGTATCATAATTAACGATCCATTTTATGACTTCACCAGGTCACCTTGTGCTCCTAGAAACTATAGGTTACGATTATGTTCTACAAGTAAATAAGTGAAGGTGAGCTTTGGTATTATATATAGCTATATAGTATGTAAGGGCTACCAGCTAAATCTCCCCTTCTCTCTTTCTATATCTTTCGCTCTCTTTCCCTCTCTCTCTCTCTCTCTCTCTCTCTCTTTCCCGTTCTCTCTCTCTCTCCCTCTCTCTCTCTCTCTCTCTCTCTCTCCCTCTCTTTCAATTGATAGTTTATGAATTCATAAAATGGATACATTGGAATATGTATTTTGAGATACGATGGCTATGATGGAACTATTTTCTTGTAGATCCGTTTATCTAGATGAGACAATAAAACAAACAAAAAGCTTTGTGAGATAGATGTATTACTAACACTTTTGAATTAAAAAAAAGCACCTGTCGAAGTACAAACTAAATGCGGTGGGTTGTTTACTTACGTTACATAAGTTTAGATTGATCCTTTAGTTGCTTTGACCCTTAATGCATGTGAACATAGATTACTAGTAAAATGGTAGTATTGTAGTGATATTGATTGAGTCCCTTATCCACATTCTTATTGTTAGAGTTCTGTTTGCTGATATTGTTGAATCATGGCAAGGATTCTTTAAAGTATGTGTATTTTAGTAAAAGGTTCAGCTTCTAATAAAATATGCATATACGTATCCAGCTTATGTTTTGAATATTCTTTTCCTTATTCATCAACACACAACACAGGTTGTACAAGAATGGTTCTGAGCATTTTTCAACTCTTTAATGCACAGTGAATTAAATGAAAAATTAGGGGTATATTTCACATGGAAATTTTAAATATGAAACAATAAACCCACAATATATGTTCAGTATTCATATACCAAAATTACCAGGTAATTTAATGTTGCCTAAACAATGCATTGACACTGAAGTTAAATCCAAAATTACTTTCAAAGTTGACATTGAGATGCAATGAATTTGGTATGATGTATCGGATACAAAACTAAATAGTAAAAGTATGAAGACGAAATCTGTAATTTACTAGAATTTCTTCATTCCATTCTTCGATAAATTTTGTATTTTTTACAAACACCTCAAAACTAAAACCTTGTTTATAAAATGAGTATCTAAAGTATATATGGAGAAGAATAAATAACTTAAACTAAAATTTAATTATTAAAGATAACTTTTATAAAACAACTAAGAAGGTTTAAAAAAATTTCGGAAACAAAGAACTACATTAAAATTTCAGATTATGAGCAATTGCTTTCAAAAATTCCATTTTTATTAAAATTCTGAATCGAACGTTTCACATTTATTTTCTGAATCATAATATCATTTCTTTTTATTCTGAATCGTAAATTTTCTTCTTCATCTTGTATTTATTTCTTAATTTTATAAAGTATCTCGCCATAGAATTTTTTCTCTCTTCGATTTCTCCTCTTCCTTTTCCTTTCTGCAATTTGTCACATGCAAACTAAATTACTCTTCGATTTTAACATATCAATGAGGTTCCAAATATTTGGATGATTAGTTTTCGCCTGATTACTTTTAGTACGAGGAGTCCCGCCACACATTGATCGTTGGCGACATTCTAAACATTTAATGGATATGGTAAAAGGGTTAAGGCGCCACCCTTTTCCACCACCTCTGTGAACTATGAGCCTCAATTATCTCTAGATCTGAAGCATTCTTGCACAATTCTGAACATTTTTCTTTTACATGGAACATACTCAATATTGTATATTATCAGTCTACAGTGTGTACGTTAGATAGTACACACTTTGGCAAATAGTAGGCAAATAATATTAATATATTGAAATGCATATAGAGGGCATGTAACGTCTTAAAAATCGGTTATTGTTAATCTTCTAATAAAATTAATCAGACTGCTCTAAATACGTTATAAATTTGACAACGGCGAATAATTACTAAAGAAATAGTGATGTAAAACATTAGTTCTACTTTCTAGATTGTTCTTGTTTTTGTTGTTGCTGCTGTTATTGATGGTGATGATGACGTCGACGACGACGACGACGACTACCACTACGACGCAATGAAGCTGATGGTGATGACGGTCACCATCATCAAAATCATGACTCTGGGGAAAGAAACCAAGAGCTGCAGTAGTAGCAGCAGTAGCAGCAGCAGCAGATAGCAGATAAGTTATCTCCAATTTCCGGTTGAAGTAAACACTTTGTTTCATTTACAAACAACACAGACATATCTAACTGAAAGCAACAGTAACTACCTCTACCAACATGGCAGCTCTTCCATATCTGTAGCTAACTGGTTATCGAAATGGTGGCCATGGTGATAGTGGTGTTGTTGGTAATGGTATATTGGTTGTGTTAATGGTGGTGGTGTTTCTGTCGGTGAAGGTGGCATTAGTGGTGATATTGTAGGTAACTAGTGGTTATAGTGATAACCGTAATGTAGTAGGCAACTTGAGCTTGTGAATGTGGTCATGGTGGTTGTACTGCTGCTGGCGGTAGCAGTGTTCATGCTGGCAACAGTGGTGGCGGTAACAGTAATGTTGATGCTAATGCCGTGAGATATCGTGATGTTGTTCTTTCTTTAATGTTATTGCGTAGCATCATGACAAACTTCATAGGTTAAACTTATGCCCTTATGCATTCTAACCATAAACATTCCGATTTTTATTCGGACCTAGTATATCAACTAATATTTCCTTCTTTATTTCAATTAGCAGCTTATCAATTGAGAGTTATGTGACTGTTGAGCACGATAATTAATTTGTCATAGTAGGTATCATAGAAATACTTAGATAGTCAAGTTGTGACATCAGCTGGGAGTGCTCATGCCTTCATGTTGTTACTCTATTGCTTAACCCAACCTTAACCGTGAGAGGTAAGCTTTTTTGATCAACAGGCTTTCACTCATGAGCATTCTGTATTATTATTACACAGTGCATCTGTGTTCACATTGTCAAAATGGTTTTCTCAGAGAGTATCCCAAGATTTGATGGCATCGGGTTAGCATTGTTGTTGTAGTTTACTCCCAGTTATGATCGAGTTGAATTCTAACCAAAATTTTTCCCAATTGTAACCATTCCATCATTACACATATGAAGTTAGGGGTAAGGCGGCGACTGATCAGTATAGTTAGCACGCCGGAAAAATTGCTTAGCACCATATACATTCTGAGTTCAATTCCCGCCGAGGCCATCTTTGCATTTCATCCTTTCGGGATCGATAAAATAAGTGCCATTTACCCACTAGAGTCGATGTAATCGAATTTGCCACTTCCTCTAAATTTGTATAGCAGAAAAGATTATGTACATCAGGAGTACATTATCTAAATCATACATTTTAAAGACAGCAGAATGCCACTTAATGTATAGCTGCTCTTTTTACCAGTTCGACAGACCAAATAGATATATTCCGTTTGATTGATTAAACAATGTTTCTAAAGTACATATAACCTTTACAAGCATTTACTGAAAAGTACACACGTATTTTACATACATTGCTTGTCCAGAGATTGTATCCTTTAACGCAGTACTCGCCAGACATGCATTAGATCGGAGTAAATTATCGCCATGCTACACCGAAGAAACACTTGCTTTGCCAATGTTCTAATTCACCGACTGTTTTGAACTAATTGTATTTTCGATATATATATATATATATATATATATATATATATATATATATATATATATATATATATATATATATATATATATATATATATATATATATATATATATATATATATATATATATATATATATATATATATATATATATATATATATATATATATATATATATATATATATATATATATATATATATTTGCTTTTTAATATATATTTCTTCTAGTCCCGCTATACTGTATCTGCAGCAACTTATCCATAAGTGAAACGAATGAAAAGAGCTATCGATATATTGATATATAAGTGCGTGTGTGTGTGTGTAAATATATATATATACATACACCAACACGCACACACATAAATGTATATATATATAATATCTGATTCACTAATAGATGAATGTCCTATGATCTCTGAAGCGCTACACGCATGAGTGTGTTAGTGTGAGGATGTGTTTGTGTGTGCGTTTACGCGCGCATGTGTGTGCATGTGTGTGTGTGTGTGTGTGTGTCTGTGCGCTTGTGTCTCTGGAGAAATGTCCCAGTCGATATATTGTTATTTGCTTTAGAGCAAAATTTTAAATGCATACATACAGAAACATACATGCGCACCAAACACACGCACACACACACACACACACACGCGCACACACACACACATATATGGATATGCATATATATGTATATGTATACGTATATGTATACATATGTACATCCATATATATATAGTATGATTATGTATGTGCGCATATGTGTACGAATGCATACATATATAAGTATGTGGTTATGTATATATATAATATACTTTTTATGAAGGCAAGGTCACAAAAAAGTGCTCCTTCCAGAGAGAGATAAATAACATTTAATGCGCACAGTATAGAGGTTGGAGCTATTAATAGTTTCGTACTTTGGAGATGCAGATTAGGCAGGTGTTTATAACACGCCTTGTGTCCAGAAGCAATCCTCTGGCTCTTAGGATATGGCCTCTTCAATTTACAAATTAGGTCACTAGGAAAGGAGAAATCACAAGAAGACTGAGAAGATAGATGAAAAAATTGGAAGGGTGAAAAAAATAAATCGAAAAAGGAAGGAAAAGAGAAAATTAGAGTTATGTCTGCTTTGACCGTAAATCCATAATAAGGCTAGTTATTTTAGAATGAATCAACGGAGAGGACTGCAAAGTCTGTGATACAGCAGCTCGATTCGGAGGAGATGGTGTCCTCCAATTCGTCAAAAGAAATTTGATTTGTTTGCATTTGCGCATCAACGGTAGCAAGTATCTCCTATCAACCGCATACTTTGATAAACACGAGACATAGAAATTCCACTGTCGCTGCTCGACAATTTTCATCTACCACTGATATCTCTGTGCAGTATATCTACGTTAAGTATGATATGCAGAATGCTATTCTGAACTAATAACGCTTCCATCGCTATTAATGAATTTTTAGATTATAATTGTATGGTGCCTGCCAATGCTTGCTATACGTATATATATTGTTTATACTAAATTCACGCATTATTAAAAATCACACGGGAGATTGGTTTGTTTTCTGATCATAATGCATTATTGTAGTTACTGTTGCGCTTGTTGTTGCTATTGCTGCTGCTGCTGCTGCTGCTGTAGTTGTTGTTGCTGTTATTGTTATTTTCATTAATAACAGTATCGTTATTAAAACAATTACTATCTTCACTATTAATCAAACAATAACAACAAAAGTAATAAAACTAAGAATAGTAATAATAATATTAATAAACAATAACAACATAAATTGATAATGTTAATGATGACGAGAAGGAAGATTAGGAAGATACCAATGAAGTTGATGCTGGTGTTATTGTTATTATTAAATGTTGATGATGATGATAATGATCATCATCATCATGAAGATTAATTACAATAACGATCAACACCTAAGAATTCTAAAAATATCACCTCTAAAAATACAAAGTATGCTACCATTAAAAATACTCACGGTAATAATATTAATACTAATATTAGTAGTAACAAAAGCAGTAACACAAGTAGAAAAGATTATGATGCATCCGTTATAATTTTATTGAAACGCTAATAATATTAATAATAACATCAAATATTAGTTTCATTATTAGATAATTGCTATTGCTAATTTGTTGATAATGTTTACAGCTCCAGTGATGTTGAAAATACTGGTGGTGTATAAGAGGGAGTTTTTAATTATTATTGTGATAATCTTAATAGTAATGGAAACAGAAAAGAATGAGACGACAAAATGGTGGTGGATTATGTGATTGAAGTTCTGAAGTAGGTGTAAATAAAGATGAAGGTGATAATAACAATGGTTATTTCAGACGTGTACATGAGTGGAGGTGGTGGCTACTTCATAATGGGAGTATAATTAATCAATATAGCTTAAGAAGTTATATTACATTTTATACCCGCATATTCTGATCCGATATATACTGATGATATACTTATTACTGTATTATGAGTAATGAATGCAAAAAAGATGAAGCATGGTGCATGTTCTACTGATGCTAGTCGTAGTTCTTATTCTGTAACGGTTTAATTTGTAATGGTATATGTTATACAATGTGTCCTATACGGTATGCTATACCATGTGTAATATACATTGATGAACCGGGGTGTATAATATTTGTAATAATATTGAAGTACAATCATCTTTGGTTTATTGGCAATTCGGTGCATCCAGGACCATATTCTATAATTTATGAAGATCCAATACATTTGTGCCTGCAGGCTGCTATTTTCTCAAATTTATTGATTAAAAGTTTTGTATTCGCAAAGAGGATTCTGGTGCTTCTTCATTAAACGCACTGTGTTTTGCTCTCTTGTTTCTTTGTAGTATAGCTTTACAGAAGACTTTCCAGTACAGTCGTATATGTATTGTTTTACTCCTTGATTAATATCAAAAACGTACACGCTACCCCTTAGAACTTGATGGTACTTAGGGAGCATTCTCATACAATATATACCAGTTAGCTGATAGTTTACAAATTCTAAGAGAAATATTTTTGAGTAGGTTTCAATAATTGCCCTAGGTTTGTTTGAGTAATTACTAATGCAGTAGGTCGATACATTATGTACAATACCACATTGCTTTAAAATATATCAGTTATGACCAGGTAACTAGAAGGAGCTTCCCTGCTCGATAGTTTTACATAAATTAGACTAAGAATATCATCCGGGATTTTCCAATCATACACTGACAGAACAATCCAGGCTAATCAACCAGACATAATCAATAAAAACAGGGAAGAAAATTCCTGTGGACTAATAGCTATAAGTGTTCCCACTGATAAAAATATGTAAAGGAATTTGACAATTTAAGTAAATATAAGGACCTGGAAACTGAAATACAAAAGATACTGAATCTTAAAGAGAGAACTGTTCCTGTTATTGTGGGCACCTTTGGTCTGATATGAAAGGGATATCAGAAACATCTAGATGATATCCCAGGAGAAAAACCATATCTTAGAGAAAACCCAAAGATTGTGCTGACAAATACTGCCCATATCCCTAGAAAACCCTATCAATTTAAATGTATGTGTTTTATTATATGAAGATATTTCGTTACTGTCCCCTGCCACCTGTCCTCCCAATGCTTTCAATCATCCTGCAACATCTCTTATCCTTCACTAGCCCTAGGATGCTGGAAGTGTCTCGGCAAGTGATTGTAAAAAAACATGCAGATTAAAAGTAAATAATAATAATAATAATAATAATAATAATAATAATAATAATAATAATAATAATAATAATAATAATAATAATAATAATAATAATAATAACAACATACAAATACTTAGAAATCAATTAACTAGATACGATACAACACACACAAATGAAAGAGAAGATAAGAAAAGAAAACTACAGATAAGTTAGATTCCTATTGAAATTAGATCTCAATGTGAAACACAAAAAAAAATAGGTATTAACACTCTAACCAACCCAGTTATAAGTTACAGCTGCAATATTCTTAAATGGACTCTAAATCAACTAATCAAAATACACGGGAAAACAAGAAAAATAATGATAGGATTTAGGATGCACCACACAAAATCTGACAAAGAAAGGTTATACATACAACGTATAGAAGGCGGTATAGGCCTTATACAGCTAGAAAACTATTACAAAATAACCACCATAGGACTACAGAAATACCTATTTCAGAAGTAAGGAAAACTAATACAAATAGCCACAAAACACACAAAAAAATGCAAAAGCAAAAACTGTTTTCAGTCTTTAAAGAAGTTAACAAATACAAAAAAGAAGTCGTACCTAACAACTATGAAGGAAAAGAACAACAAATCCGTAAAAAAATGTGAAATCCTAACTAAAGCTAGAACAGCAACGGATCATCATAAAACGATGGCAAAAGAAGCCCCTTCATGACAAATACTGGCTTTAAATAAGCAGAAAAGGAACAGACAAAGCAAAAATCCCAACAGTCTGAGAGGCTCAAGACTCAAAGCAGAGACTGAAGGATTTTTAATTGCAACACAGGGTCAAGGCCTTCCCACCAGAAATTACCAAAAACATGTAAAGAAAAGAAATACAAGTAACTGCAGAATATTTGGAGATGAACGAGAAACAATAAATCATATTGTCTCTGGCTACCCTGTCCTGGCTAAGAAGGAATATATTCACACACACGTCAGTGTTAGGACCTATACACTGGAAGCTATGCCAATACGAATTACAACAGAAAAATATGGTATAGGTACAAATGAGAAAAGGTCACAGAAAATGAGAAGGCAACCATACTCTGGGTTATGCCAATGCACACAAATAGGCCAGATATAGTTGTCAGTGGTGACGTAGAAAAAAATGTTTGCTAATCGATGTATCAATACCAACAGATGACAATGTTTCTCTAAAGGAAACGGAGAAAGTTTCAAAATAGAAGTAGAGTTAAATCGAATGTGGAGTCTAAAAATAGAAACAATTCTTATCATAGTCGGCGCATTATTTATGATAAAAGAATATTCAGAGAAATGCATAACAAAGACACCAGGACTAAGAAGTATATATAACATACAGAAAATTGCACGACTAGGCACCGCACGCATCCTATGTAAAACACTTTGAATGCAGTGAAAATAAGAGCACCACAACAAACCACAGCACGTAACTAATGCACATAGAGCTCGGTAGTGCAGTGAACACACGTGATGAACATCAATGCTACTGAATAACACTAATAATAATAATAATAATAATAATAATAATAATAATAATAATAATAATAATAATGATAATAATAATGTGCATCTCTGATCATGAGCAGAAGTAGTGGGGAAGCATCATAGCCATGTGTTGAGAGGAATTCTTTGGGGTTTGAATAATCCACCTTTGGAAACATGGGTGTTTTACTCAACATCCTTAAACAAACCTTATTCAGAGGACGGCCCCATCGGCGAGGTCATGCGCTGTTTATCTTGATATGAAATCACCATGTCGCGCACATATGGTTGTGATGCATGTGCCTGGTGTACGCTTATCAGACGGGTAGTCATGATGGGTATACTGGGCTTCGTATATTTTACCCCCGTGTCACTTTGATGGCATGCCCTGCTCTCTCACTCAATAATAATAATAATAATAATAATAATAATAATAATAATAATAATAATAATATTTTCTACTCTAGGCAAAGGCCCAAAATTTGGTGGGATGAGCCAGTCGATTAGATTGACCTCAGTACGCAACTGGTACTTAATTTATCGACCGCGAAAGGACGAAAAGCAAAGTCGACCTCGGCGGAATTTGGACTCACAACGTGAAGACGGGCGAAATACAGCTAAGCATTTCGTCCGGCGTGCTAACGATTCTGCCAGCTCGCCAATAATCATAACAATGTTTTCAAATATCGGCACAAAGCCGGCAATTTCTGGGATGTGGATAAGTCGATTACAGATCGGCACTTCAATCAATAATAATAATAATAGCTCCAAACAAAAGAGGGACTTGTGAAAACGAAAGCCATCCCCATTAGAAGAGGAATATTCCAGGGAGACACGCTCTCTCCACTCCTGTTCTGCCTGGCACTCACACCTTTAACAGAATTGCTAAATAGAACTGGATGCGGTTACAAATGCTATGGAAAAACAGTCAGCCACCTTCTATATATGGATGACCTAAAATTATATGCAAAAAACGACAAAGAGCTAGAAACACTACTACAGACAGTACACGGCTTTACCAAGGAAATAGAAATGAAATTCGGATTAGAAAAATGTGCCAAAGCAACCCTGAAAAGAGGAAAATTAGTTAAAAGTAGCAATATAACACTAGATAAAGCCAATGAAATAAGAGAACTAGACGAAAGCCAACCATATAAGTATTTAGGAGTCAATGAACTAGATAGGATACAACATACACAAATGAAAGAAAAAATAAAGAAAGAGTACTATAGACGAGTTAGATCACTACTAAAAACAGAGCTCAATGCTAAAAACAAGATAATGGGTATCAACACTTTAGCTGTCCCAGTTATAAGCTACAGCTACAACATCCTTAACTGGACACTAAACGAACTATGTAAAATAGACAGGAAAACAAGAAAAATAATGACAGGATATAGGATGCACCACCCAAAATCTGACATAGAAAGGCTATATATACAACGCACAGAAGGTGGCAGGGGTCTTATACAGCTAGAAAACTATTATAAAATAACCACCATAGGACTGCAAAAATACCTACTCCAGAAGCAAGGGAAACTAATACAAATAGCCACAAAACACGAGCAAAACAAAAAACTGTTTTCAGTATTTAAGGAAGCTGACAAATACAAACAAGAAATCAATCTACCTAACAAATACGAAGAAGAAGAAGAAGAAACAACAAAAGCTATAAAACAAATGAAATCCAAACTAAAACTAGAACAGCAACGGACCATGATAAAACGATGGCAAGAAAAGCCCCTACATGGTAAATACTGGGCTAAACTAAATGCGAAAGAAATAGACAGAGAAAAATCCCAGCAATGGCTGAGAAGCTCAGGACTCAAAGCAGAGACTGAAGGATTTTTAATTGCTGCACAAGACCAAAGCCTCCCCACCAGAAATTACCAAAAACACATAATGAAAAGAAATATAACAAGTAACTGTAGAATATGTGGAGATCGACAAGAAACAATAAATCATATTATCTCTGGCTGCCCAGTCCTGGCTAAGAAGGAATATATTCACAGACACGACAGAGCTGGGACCTATATACACTGGAAGCTATGCCAACATTATGGAATAGCAACAGAAAAAAGATGGTATAAACACACGCCAGAAAAGGTCACAGAAAACGAGAAAGCAACCATGCTCTGGGATATGCCAATAAACACAGATAGAGAAATTAAGGCAAATAGACCAGATATAGTTGTCAAAGATCATGAAGGAAAAAAATGCCTTCTAATTGATGTTTCAATACCAGCAGATGACAACGTTTCTCTAAAAGAAATGGAAAAACTTTCAAAATACAAAGACCTGGAAATAGAGATAACTCGAATGTGGAATCTAAAAACAGAAACAATTCCTATCATAGTAGGTGCCTTAGGTATAATAAAAAAATATTCAGACAAATACATAACACAAACACCAGGACTTACAAATATCTATAACATACAGAAAATTGCACTACTGGGTACTGCACACATTCTACGCAAAGCACTTTCAATACAGTAAACATAAGAGCACCACAGCAAACCACAGCACATACCCAAGGCGCACAGAGCTGCGCTCGGTAGTGAAGTGAAAGTACGTTATAAAAATAAAACTACTGAATAATAATAATAATAATAATATCAACAACGATAACAACACCATAAATAGCAACAACAACGATGGTAATAATAATAACAATAAATACAATTACGATAATGATACGGTCCCATCATTCAATACATGGTTGCCTGCTGATGCGGCTTATTAACTTCATTCATACTTGTCTTTCTGTCTTCAGTTGCTAGGTTACTAGCTTTCTTAGAGTCATAGTAGATTTTCTTTCTTGTGTTTTCCTCTCTCCATCACTCCTCTTCTCTCTGTCTGTCTGCCGCACTCTCTCTCTCTCTCTCTCTCTCCCTCTCTCTCTCTCTCTCTCTTTCGCTTTCCTTTCTTCTCTTTCTCCCCCCCCTCTCCCTTTCTCTCGCTCTCTTCTTTCATTTCCAGCAGAGCAACAACAACATCAAAACCACTCTCAAATATATTAAACCGTTGATTAAGAAAATATTGGGATCAACTAAAAAAAATGGTCTTATTGATTGTTACCATAGATACTTAAACGATGAAAGAAAATCTACAAATAAAATAAAATTGCAATAAAACACTTATATTAAGAAGTGAACGAATGAGGAGAAGAAGAAGAAGAAGAAGAAGAAGAAGAAGAAGAAGAAGAAGAAGAAGAAGAAGAAGAAGAAGAAGAAGAAGAACGAGCAGCAGGACGTGGTGCAGGTGGAGGGGAGGAGCTGCAGGTGGAGGGGAGGAGGTGCAGGTGGAGGGGAGGAGGTGCAGGTGGAGGGGAGGAGGTGCAGGTGGAGGGGAGGAGGTACATGTGGAGGGGAAGTGGTGCAGGTGGAGGGTAGGAGGTGGAGGAGAAGGAGAGCAACTACAATAATAATAATAATAATAATAATAATAATAATAATAATATTATTATTATTATTATCATTATTATTATTATTGTTATTGTTATTGTTATTGTTGTTATAGTTATTATTATTGTTGGTATTATCATTTTTATCACTATCATTATTACTGTTATTATTATCATTTTTATTATTATTTACAACAATAATAATGATTATCGCACAAGCACATAGAAATACGTAGAAGAAAATGTACTAGAAAAATCCTCCCAGCAGTTAGAGAGATAGAGAGAGGGAGAAAACGAGAAAAGCAAGGAGAGATTGAAATATGGAAAGAGTGGGAGTGAGAATTATAGAGAGAAAGAGAAAATGTGTGAGAGAAAACGAGCAAGAGAAAATGAGAGCGAGATCATATGGAAAAAAAAAAAGTAAGAAAAGACAAAATAGGGATTGTTGGAGTTGCGCGTCGTTGAGTAGAAATTTTATTTAATGAAAGCTTTCTTGGAACGGTGTTGTTTACAGAATAAGTGTTAAGCCTGACAGCGTTTCTATGGAAACACTGCTTTCTCCAACTGCTGAAATAAGGTCGATAGAAGAATGGTGAGACAAACAAAGTATAACTTAAGAATGAATAGGACTTGTTAGGATTTCTTTGCTCTTTTCTTCTTGTCGTTGTTATGATGTTATTTTTGAAATATTTTTGGCTAATAACACGAAGAAAATATCATTGACATGTATTTATTTGTTTTCGCTTACTCTCTTAGTAGCGACACTGCTATAAAAGCAACTGTAAATAACATATGTATAAAAAATTAAATGGAAATCTCTTCTGGGCTGAAACTGAATTTAAGTTATTTGACATTTTAAAGTACGTACTTTAAGGTCACTTATCATCAACTGGATTGGTATTTTAAATTTTGTTTTGGGACATCATAGACCACTCGGATAAGGAGTTGTGTGTCTAAACCTATCCGGATGTTGGTGGTTTCTCTGGTATTTCTGAATGGAATTTGTACACGTGTCGCTTAAATAATATGACATATCTTTTACTCCTTGGTTTCTTTCAGATTAATGTTAAATTCAGCAGAACGAGAGAACTAGTTGAACTAAAACTGTTGTGGCACATGTATGTATGTATATATATATATATATATATATATATATATATATATATATATGCACGGTTGCATAGATAGATAGATAGATAGATAGATAGATAGATAGATAGATAGATAGATAAATAGATAGATAGATAGACAGACAGACAGACAGACATGTAGATAGATAGACAGAAAGACAGACAGACAGGTAGATAGACAGACAAACAGATAGAGAGAGAGAGAGAGAGAGTGAGAGAGAGAGAGAGAGAGAGAGAGAGAGACAGAGCAGAAATTAGACTCCATAAAGTTCAAGAAGTCTTTGGACAAATTCCTTCAAAGAATCCTGGATAGACCTCCTACACTCGGAAATGTCTCCATAAATAATAACTCTCTCCTAGAGTGGGCATGTCTGATTCTTGATTTGGCCGACTTTTAAGCTAGCTCCAGTGGAGGGCTCTTCATTGGGCCTTTAGCCCAATAATGACACTTCATGCATTGAGTACATATTAAATTTTATTCAACTTAACCAATACTCTTCTAACAATGAACAATTTTCTTCAAAACAATGATATAATTTGTCGACTTGGAAATTATTGCAAAGCTTCTTGATAAACATTTTGTCTTCCCATTCGGTGGACAGTACAATTTTTTCTGTCTAACCTCTTTCTGTCTCCCTCTTTTCTCTATCTATCTCTCTGTCTCTGTCTCTCTCTCTCTCTCTCTCTCTCTCTCTCTCTCTCTCTCTCTCTCTCTCTCTCTCTCCCTTTCTCTCTCTCTCTTTCCATTACTTAATTTCAACCATCACCATCACCAGTACCACCACCATCGCCAACACAACTGCCATACACACAACATTCAGAATTCTAACGCCACCACCATCAACACCTTTGACCTCGCCGCCTTCCCCTCCATCATCATCACCACTCTCTTTCACATCTCCCACTATCACTGTCCTCAGCTACCACCTAAGCTACCACTACCGTCATCACCGTTGCTTCCGCCTCTATCACAACTACAGCTCATACTATTACTATCACCACATTACCATCTCAAGGCGCAATGGCCCAGTGGTTAGGGCAGCGGACTCGTAGTCGGAGGATCGTGGTTTCGATTCCCAGACCAGGCGTTGTGTGTGTTTATTGAGCAAAAACACCTAAAGTTCCACGAGGCTCCGGCAGGGGGTGGTGGTGACCCCTGTTGTACTCTTTCGCCTCAACTTTCTCTCACTCTTTCTTTCTGTTTCTTAAGTAACGCTGCGATGGACTGGCGTCCCGTCCAGCTGGGTGGGGGGAAACATACGCTATAGAAACCGGGAAACCGGGTCCATGAGCCTGGCTAGGCGTTAAAAGGGCGGAAGAAAAAAAAAGAAATTACCATCTCAGCTATCAATCTGCTACCGCCCTTACCGTCTCTATGCCTACAATTATTCTCACCCCAACAAGAGGAGTAGAAGAAGTGGTATTGAATAGTGAGGGAAGGTGGGCCAAAGTGTGACACGCTAACACAGAAATTCGTTTTGGCATTTCTTATTATCGATCAATTTAAAAGCCACCTGATAGGCGGCTTTTAAACTAGCTCCTGTGGAGGACTCTTCATTGGCCATTGGGCCTAATAATGACACTTCATGCATTGAGTACATACTAAATTTTATGAAACATGACAAATATTTTTCAAGCAATGAACAATTTTGATCAAAACAATGATATAAATATGCCGATTTGGAACTTATTGCAAAACTGCATGGTAAACGAAATTTTTTTCTTCCTATTCTGGAGTCAGTACAATTTTTTCTTGTCTAAACTCTTTCTTTCTTTCTCTCTCTCTGTCTCTCTCTCTTTCTGTTGATTGTTTTCAACCGTCACCAGTACCACCACCATCGCCACCACAACTGTCACACACCATTCAGACTTCTGACGCCACCACAATAAAACACCTTTGACGTCACCGCCTTCCCCTCCACCATCATCACCACTGCTTTTCACTCGCTTTCTCTCACCATTGTCCCTGACTGCTTAAGCTACCACCACCACCTGCATTACCGTCGACTCCGCCTCTATCTCAACTACAGCTCATCCCATTATTATGACCCCATTACCATCACAATTGTCAATCTGCTACCATCTTTATGCCTACAATTACTCTCATCCCAACATGAGCAATAGTAGGAGTATCAATGAATAGTGAGAGAGGGGGTCGAAGTGTAACACATTTGACGCACAGAAATTAGCTTACGCATTTATTATATTTGATGATTTTGCCAGGTGGCGCTATTAAGTTAGACATGGCCTGAGCTAATTCTGGCCGAAATCTATCAAAGTGTCAAAGTATGTGTGCGTGTGTGTGTATGTGTGTATACAGACAGATAGATAGATAGATAGATAGATAGATAGATAGATAGATAGATAGATAGATAGATAGATAGATAGATAGATATTTCTTAAGTTATTAACACTGTAGTACATCAGCGGGGTAATACAATTCTTCATAGTCATTTAGTGTTTCTATATTGAAACATGTTACATGTCACAGACACCGAGTCATTCGTAAACCAGTGTTATTCATTGCAGCTTAAAAAAACACAACCTATATAGTTATGACTTGAACTGATAACGGGCATAAATATTATTTCTCCAAGGTATTGTTATAGATATGCGTGATCAGCTAAGCTATGCTGATTTATGATCAAGGTCCTCTTCCCATCTGTTTATATTCGACATGTAGAAATGTGCCTTTCTGTTTTCAAAAGAACAAAGTCTGAAATGAGAGAGATACAGCTACTGTATACATACCAGATAGTGCTACGAAGTAAAGGCGGGCGCCATATTAATTACAATAGAATAATCTTTTCTACTCTAGGCACAAGGAACGAAATTTTGGGGGAGAGTGCCAGTCGAATAAATCGACACCCAGTACGCAACTGGTTCTTAATTTATCGACCCCGAAGGATGAAAGGCAAAGTCAACCTCGGTGAAATTTGAACTCAGAACTTAAAGACAGACGAAATACCGCTAAGAATTTCGCCCAGTGTGCTCACGTTTCTGCCAGCTCGCCGCCTTCTTCAGTTTAAAAATTGCGAGACGGCCTTCAGTTTACTATCGCTGACTTTGCTGCGTAGGTAACGCGTCAACCAGACCTTATCTTCTGATGATGTCTTATTAGATGGGAATTTTTTTCTCCTCTGCCATACAGTTTAATAAGCTTCGCTAAACATGGACATAGAAGCTGCTGTTCTTTTCATATTTCTGAAAGATATACATATATACATAAACTCACACAAACACACAGATATGCATACATGTACAGGTATATATGTATACATAGACATATACACATAGTGTGTATATGTCTATGTGTGTATATACATGTATTTTAGTGTATAAGTATGATGTCTTCCGAACAATTTTCACGGCTGTTTTTCTGAAATAGGAGAATATATATAATTGGATTATGGAGCAGCTGTTCAAACGATATATAATCAGATTTTGAAACGTACAAAGGAAACAAAATCTGTGATATCTTACCTGTAAATGCCCCCAGTTACATTGTAATGTAAATGTAGCGCAAAAGTATGGTATTTTGTGTGGCTACTA
Source organism: Octopus bimaculoides (assembly GCF_046866305.1). Taxonomy (NCBI): domain Eukaryota; kingdom Metazoa; phylum Mollusca; class Cephalopoda; order Octopoda; family Octopodidae; genus Octopus; species Octopus bimaculoides. Next base: position 35,489,824 of record NC_142930.1, on the reverse strand, counting down.
TCCACCAATATCTGGGTGAAACAATGTATTGAGGTAAACAAGTAAGTTGTAGATAAATGGATTATGAACCGATAAATGGGTTTATTATATTACCAGCAGCAGCACTGAATATCAGATTGTGATAGTGTTAAGCAAAATATTTTATCGTATTTAATTAAACTCTTTTATGTTCTGCGTTGGTAATCGAGACCAGGTCCTTTTTGATTTAGATTCGTCCACTGGGAACAATAGCCTGTATTAACCAGTGACACTAAAACGGATCAGTATGTATTATCACCTGTTACTGATATCTTTGTTCAACCCCAGTTTAGTTCTCATCTAATAGATCCGATCTATGCTCAAAATGATCCAGCAGCCACCATCTCATGTTTTAGCATAATTGGGTATGCATTCGCAATTTCGTCCTTCTTCAAGAGATTGGCTGTGATTTCAGGGCCATTTGGGTCTTAATTTTCGAAGTTACCTCATAGATTCATTTTCGTTGTCACGTTCATTTTTTTCTTGTTGAAATTCTTGTTGCAATTACGACATATGCCCACCCTGATTGGTTACACTCATGACCAAAGTCGCTCTAGACCACATTATCGAATATATGAATGTATCTTTTCATTTTAAGACGACAGAATCATATTTCTAACAGCTGTGCCAAACACAGAAAGGCATCAGATTTGGCAGACTTCAGTATTCTTTTTATATGTTGGAATATAAAAATAATAATGTACACCTACTTAATATTATTGTCATAAGAATTTGGTGTAATACAGTAAATTGCAGCCTTTATTGAAGACGTCAGACAATTAGGTAACACTGATCAGACTTGTCACACACTTTTCACAATATTATTTATTATGTTACTCACTATATTAACGTAACTATAGTTGTCATGTAATTCACGTCAGAGATGTACATTTTTTTTCTAATTAATGATCTTCGCATAACTAATTTAGAATCTCTGGTGAAGTATAATTTGCACAGATGTCTAATAAGACAGGTTTTGTGCGGACTTCATGTCCTATACTTAACGAAATATAGAACAGCGGTTATTCAAATGTTACATACTTATTAAATAATTACTTTTAATTAGCCATTGTCTATGAGTTGATTTATATTTGTTTTTAGATATGGATATTAATAAAGACATGTGCATATAGAGGACATAACCATGCGTTCCTAAAACGTATTCCATCTGATTGTGAGCATTAATTACCACGCTGTGTTTTGCAGTGTAGTCATTAATGATAAAACTTGGACCCTAGTAATCGCTGAGTTACATATTAGCACAGAAAATATTTCTAATAAATATAAGGAAATGTAAGAGATTATTTCTCTGATTCACTCCTTTTCACACTGATATTTTCATTCCCTCCTTGTTTCTATCACTCTCTTTCTATCGTTCTTCATTAGATGCAAATTCACACATATTTGTACAGGCAGGAAATTTCGAAATCCCATTGGCACAATTAACACCTTTATATATCAGAAGAAACACACAGACTGATAGAAGGTTGAAAGAAATATAGGAAGGAAACAATAATCAAAATATCAAATAAATAAATGAATAAGCAATTAAAGACATGTAAATACGCCGAAGATTGTATTATATGCAAATTGAATTCATTGAAATTGTTGAAATATGTAAAGTAAGATAGCTCGACACACAGACTTTCTTTCGATAAATATTGGTTTCAAATTTTGGCACAAGGCCAGCAATCTCGAGGGAGTGGTATGTCGATTTCATCGAACCCAGTGTTTTCTATATATTTTATTAACTCCATAAGGATGAAAGGCTAAATCGACTTCGGCTGAATTTGAACTCAGGAGGTAAAGGCGGACAAAATTTCACTAAGCATTTTGTCCGCGTGCCAGCAATTCTGTCAGCTCGCTGCCCTAGAATACCGTAAAAAATGACAGCATAATTATAACCAGCAAGTATTGGATCGTAGATCTGTTTGATGATGAACACCGCCTTGCATTAAAACGCTAAAAAGATACCAGAAACACAGCTTCTCCCTCTTATTCTTTTTGCCACAACCTTGTTCTACAGACTTTGATTTACTAAATTATATCCTAAATTTCCCATCTTACATATTTACAAAAAACAATCCTCAGAAATATTCAGAATACTAGTCTATTTATTTCGTTTTACACTAATCCGTCGAAATGTATGTTTGTAGTTTTAACTCGAGTTTACAAGATGAGTTTCTCCCTGAACCTGGGACCACTGTATCATAGTTAATCATGTTTGCAGGAAAAACTTCAATAAACTACATCAACTACCCAAATACCCAATAGTTTTGTGTTGGTGATGTTGTTTTTGTTTAGCCATATGTCTTGTTATCAAACGATCCAATAATATAATTCTGCTTTGTTTTCGTGAAGCAGCCCAGTAATTAAATTCAACCGTGACAACCAACTCTTATGGAATCTATCACATAACACATGTCCTTTCCATATTTGAAACAGTGAGATTTGATTGGAAGAAAGATTTCACTACTACTTGTTAGCTTGTCTCTCTAATGTTTCTATTTGTTTTATCAGGCAACGTGCTTCAAATATTAGTACTTTTTTTTATTACGCAGTACAATGTGCACTTCCATATTTGAGATACGAGATTAACATTTCAGGGAATTTGGATGTTATTATTAAAATGTCGGGTTCGCCATTGAACATCTGCCTGATTCACGGGAGCCTGAGTCATACAAATATATTTTTCATATTTTTTCTCGGGATATACGAATCTGAACGAGTTACAGCCTGCACATTGACAGCCTTTTTTAAGTGCGACTGAATGTGAAGTAGCTATGTGATGCAGCTCGTATTGGTCGTGCTATTTTATTCTTGCTAACTTCATTAGATATTTAGTCAAAAAAATCGCCTCAGTACTAATTTTTAAAGATGTGTTAGTCATTTTATCATCACTTTTACCGAAATGCTAGATTATGTGGAAATAAGGAAAACACTACCGTTGGGGGCAACAAATAGAAAGATATAACCACAGAGTCCTCAGTTCTTTAAGCAAATTCACTCAGAAGCCTTACAAGTGTATGTGTATGTGTATATGTATCATATACATATATATATATATGTATGCATATACATGCATATACACATATATTTATAATATATTGTATATAATATATATGTGGATAAGTAGGGAGGATATTCAAGGAATATATTTTTTGTTACATCATCATCCAGTTAATTGCTTTCACGTACACAAAACTTAAATATTTAAATACTTTCACATGATTATTATTTTGTTAAGCTTTGCTTAAATCAATATTTGGATTCGTTGCATAATTTGTTCCTGGTTTTATTTGTAAATAAATATATAAGTTCGATTTGAACATATGTTATTGACGTAATACTGTTTCTTTTCTCCTTGTTCTAAATTTCTTTCCATACATCGAATGAATGTCATTAAAGCAATTATCATTCAACACGATTTCTGTAGGAAGATTCAGAAACTCATCCAGTTATTTCAGTTTTTTTAGCTGGATAGTGTTCCTATTTTCTTAGTATATTCTTTATCTAGCCACGACAGTTATTATGGTAGAGTTATTAGGAGCAAAATAGTAGTCGAACCACGTCAGGTTGCTGACGTTAGAATCAATATATAATGATTAATGAATGACATGAAAACACATATGTCCCACAAATGAAGACAGAACATAGTAAATACACCAAAAACAGCTTATATGATTATATAGCATGATTCAAAACTATATCCAGCGGTAAGAACCCTGATCCAAATGGTTACGAAAAGTGTCCTCATTTAAAGATATCCAAAGGTATTTCTAAAGCGGCTACATGTAAAGTAACTGGCTTCCAGAATAGGATTTTTCCAAGGAACAAACATACAAACACATAAGTACATAGATGTCACAGTTGTGTTGTAGGAAATCAAACAGACCTCATGACCGTTTCAAAAGACTCCGTGTTTGCTTGAAATAAGTGTGGATATTACCTTAAATCTTAGCCCTAGTTAACACTTCACGCATTTATTCATTAGCCTACTGAAGATGAACACGATAAATTTCTCGAACAGAATTCCATTCTGTATTCAATCATCAAATTTGATTCCTAAGGTTTGGGGCTATACGAGACTGATGAGAACAATTACAGAAATTATGTTTCAATGGAACTGAACCGTAAACAACTTTGTTTCGAAAGCAGGATTTTAAATACACAGCAAATCAAGCTTCTAGACTCTCTTTCAAATTATAGGTCATTACCTCTAGTATATCTTTCCATCGTCATTAAATATACGCCAGTAAGAACAAGGATAAGCTTTGTTCCTATATGTCTAGGATAATCTTGTTTTCAAGTTAGCTGAAAATGCATTTACTGCCATGATATATTATATATCATAGTGTCATAGTCATAATGGTAGAAAAATATCAAAACGTTTCAGGTATTTAGCTTCATATCTAATTTGACAATACTGTTTCCGTCTGGAGTGCCATTGCTGAGAATTGTTGGTCGCTTAACGTACTGGGAATATTAGCGAAATATCCAACCAGTTATTCTTCATGTCATAAAGATTTTGGATGGAACAATTTAACTTGCACCATTCTAGAATTTTGAAAACATATCTTGGTGGTAACGGCTGTAACGTTTTTGATCATGTGTGTGTTAACCCAGGCTAAACAACTGTGCAATATTAAACCTCAACACGATGGAAAAATACACGGATAACGAATAAATTCCTAAGAATGGATTAAATCTCACAAACATATCATGGTGCAATATATGGGAATTGTTAGATATAAGAGATAAGATCAATATATTGGATCAATTATCGTATATATTCGATAATGAATAAATGCGTGAAGTGTTAAGTGTCGAGGAATGTTGTTTGTTACATTCGACCTGAATGTGGATTAATATTTATGTCTGCGCCGGGTTGAATTACAAATATTGGTAATCGCGAAATATCTTTGAACTAGACTCAGCAAAGCTGTTATTTCCTTTGAAATATTCCGCAAATTTTATAGATAGGTTATCGTAGATATTTTTACTGTTTTCCCCATATATTTCAGAATTTGATTAACTGTCGTGCGAACAGCTGGTCCATAATCCAATCAACAAATTACTGTTTTCTTTAAGATAACGGTAGCAACGGTTTTAATGATGTCACACGTGTTTTTGTCATATGAGGAAAGATACGTTTCCAAAACTAAGCAATATATATTTGCTTTAGTAAGAAACACGTCTAATTTTATGCTTTAGATGTGTAAAATCTGTAATGGAGAATCCAAATAAAGGTGAATATGTTTCCATTAAATAATTTGCAAAACTTTGAAGCGTTCAAGTAAAGATTATTAATTAAATATGCATAAATGAAAAATACATACATACAGTACGTAAATGCATACATACATACATACATACATACATACATACATACATACAAACATACATACATACATATACTTCCATACTTGTGTGTGTGTACTTGCTTGTGGTTCTATGTGTCATCATATTTGTCTTAATGTTGACACATCTCGAAATGGTGTATATTTATAACCCGTAATTCTTTGTTTCTTTGTGTCTCGAATATCTATTAAAATGCTCGGACTTAGATTATCTCTTCTAAAATATTTGAGTGATCTCTAATAAAGAATTCGGAATACTATATAGAATCGCTTTACATGTCTAGCTTAGAATTTATGAAGATAAATGTTTCTACGATTACTGCTTTCATTTGAAAATTGGGGCAAAAACCTTTTCATGCCTGATTTAGAAATGGCAACTGATACTTACAAGCGAGATTCTGCAAGAGTGTGGATGATTTTGAATCACTCTTCATGTTGTTAGTATCCTAGTATAACAAGAGTCCAACGACTAAAACAATAGGTAAAATACAGATATACGTAATGATAAATCCGTAAGTATATACGTGTGTATGCGCACGCAGGCGCGTGTGTGTATGCGCACGCAGGCGCGTGTGTGTATGTGTACAGAGATATAGAAAGAGACAAATATTTTACATAAAGTATATATAAAATACATAAATATACAGTAATATGAGTGTTCATACAATTTTATCTGTTTCGAATTTGAACATCTTCTAATGATATAAATTGAAAAATTTCGTGCAAGAAATAATTTTACTGTCTGCACAATTTACCATTTTGTTTTCTGCTAATGTTTCGTTTTCAAGATTAACATTCATACAGGATATTTTATGTTGTCAGAAAGAAAACTTAGTGTCTTCTTAGTTAAACTTTGGAGACTAATTACCTTGTAATGTATATGTACTTACATCTTTGTTTTTTAATTGATTTTAAAGTCTTACGTACATGCACACACAAGTAGACACACGCACACACACTCAGGCGTGTGGATAAGATTTTACAAAAAATATATAGGCGCAGGAGTGGCTATGTGGTAAGAGTTTGCTTCCCAACCACATGGTTCCGGCTTCAGCCCGGGGTAGTGACTTTTAATATAGTAGCCTCGGGCCGACTAAAGCCTTGTCAGTGGATTTTGGTATACGGAAACTGAAAGAACATTGTCATGTATACAAATGTATATATATATATATATATATATATATATATATATATATGTATGTGTGTGTGTGTGTGTGTGTGTGTGTGTGTGTGTGTGTGTGTGTGTTTGTTATTTGTGTCTGTGTTTCCCCCAACATCGCTTGAAAACCGATGTTGATGTGTTTACGTCCCCATAACTTATCGGTTTCGCAAAAGGGAACTATAGAATAAGTACTAGGCTTACAAAGAATAAGTTCTGGGGTCGATTTCTTCGACTAAATGCGGTGCTCTAGCATGGCCGCAGTCAAATGTATGAAAGAAATAAACGAATAAAAGAGTTAAGTTCTCAATGCCCATAACTATAAGTGTAACTATAGGTATATTTTATGTACAATTTATTTCTGATACATTTAAGAAATATACAAATATACAAGAAAAATACAAAACAAAAGCACCCCTACAGTAATGTTTAGGATACATTCGAACTTGAGTTTTATCCTCAGTACATGTAATGCTCATTGATAGTCATGTTTGTAAGTTTTCTTGTATCATTATTTTTTGATAATTTCTTTTCATATCTTTTAAAACATTTTGGTTTCCCCTTATATTGGATTTACCTCCCCTACAATTTTTTTTTTTGCTCCATAGACCAGTTCAAGTTCCCTCTGTTACCTATGGACTTTCCTAGCCCTAGGATGGTAGATTATATGCTGCTAATATTTGGGGCTTCCAGACTTATTTTCTGTTTTCTTTCCGATTCCTTCTTCCTTTTGTTTATTTTAGATGCTTTTGTTTTACACTGTGCCCCGATTCAAATGTCCTATGAAGATGAGGAATTTTATTTTCGCAATTATTTGTAATTATTGATCGTTACCAGATGCGGAGACGGCCGTAAAAGTTATGTCACATAAATGCTATGCCATGTTTTGTATTAAATAATAAGCTATAAATGTGGTCCAATTCATGTGTTTGTTGATCTGAGGTTTTCTCTATTTTCTGATTATTTATATTTGTTTTCTGATAAACTTTTGTTTATTCTGTTGTTATCTGTTCTCTACGAGCTTAGTGTGCCAGCATACCAATGCCAAGATATAACATGGGTAACGGATACCGATAGTATATATGGATATGTTATCCCTTAGTCGGTTATTATAACCGCTAACTCTGCTTACATTTAACACACACACACACATATATATAAATATACACGCACATCTGCACATATAATATATATGTGTGTGTGTGTGTGTGGGGGGGGGGGGGGGGGGTGTGGGTGTGTGTGTGCGTGTGTGTGTGTTTGAGTGTGTATAAATATGTATTTATATATATACAAGTCTTACGTGGTTTATATATTTCCTCAAAATTGACATGTCTGCATGCGTGTTAATGTCTCAGTTTCGTATATTCTCTTGCATGTAAAGAGTTAACTATATACCAACGAGAAGAATTCTACACTTGGCTGACACCATATACTTTATGTTATCGAATTTAAGAAATCAATTTTCGGCTTCTAGCAAATATGAAATCTTCCGGTAATATAACTTCAATTGTGAATACCTCACTTTGGAATCTCTGTGAATTGAATGTTCATTCTGCTGTGAAATTTCAGAAAGATCTGACATTTTCCTCTTGTTTTTATCCTATTGTAACAATCTTTTATTGTACACACAGGCATACACACATACTTGCACCAACGTACACCCGCACAATCACACACACAAATAGCACACACAAACACACACTGAAGCACGTAATGTGCCGGTTTGTGTGTTGTTTGAGAGAGGTAGGGGAGAGAGAGGTAGGGGAGAGAGAGGTAGGGGAGAGAGAGGTAGGGGAGAGAGAGGTAGGCGAGAGAGAGGTAGGCGAGAGAGAGGTAGGCGAGAGAGAGGTAGGGGAGAGAGAGGTAGGGGAGAGAGAGGTAGGGGAGAGAGAGGTAGGGGAGAGAGAGGTAGGGGAGAGAGAGACATGGAGTTAGACAGGCAGACAGAAAACATAGAGTTAGAGAGTTAAAGACGTCGTGACAGGTAGACAGATACAAAGGAACAGAACTGCTGTAAACAGGGCGGTGTCTTTTTTTCATGTCTGCATTTAATTAATATAATACAATCAAATGTAAAATGCTTGTTAACATTATTATTATCACTATTATTAGAGAATCTTTGGATTACTAATTTTTATCCGAGTATAAGAAAAAATTGGAAAATTTTTGCATACACAAGCCATTGAAAAGTTTGTGCCCATCCATTATAAAGAGGTAGACGAACTATGATTCTCTTGTTTTAATATTCAATGTTTTAATATTTATACGCATAAGCTGAACGGTGAGCTGGCAGAATCGGTAGCACGCCAGAAAAAATGTTTTGCGGCATTTCGTCTGTCTCCACGTTCTGACTTCAAATTTCTCCGCGGTCGACTTTGCCTTTAATCCTTCGGGGACGATAAAATGAGTACCAGTTGATTACTGGTTTGATGCAATTGACTAACTCCGCCCCGAAATCGCTGGCCTTGTACCAACATTTGAAACGAATATTTGTTTTTGTTCACAGCTCAACATCGGTTCAACTAATGGAATAGCGGAAAGAGGTGATAACCAGAGAAACTTGTGAATGAAATATCAATGCAGATAATAAAAAGGGTGGGAAAACTTTTAAAAATTCAAGAAGCATAATATCTAACTAGCAAATACACATGCGAAAAAATATTTTTGATAAATAATGGCATTTTGTATAGTCTCCCTAACTTTATACAGTAACGTATTGATGTGCGTTGATTTGCTCTGTTCAGAGTTCTACGATCTGAGAAACGAAGAGTAAAAAATGTATCCAATTCAATCTATCATCCTTCATTATCCCCATTATTCCTATTTTCTAGCATTTCCCTGCAGATTTCGATTGTCATTTTGTTTGTTGTTTTTTTTTTGGTTTTTGTTTTTTTTTAATTCTTGGCAAATTCTTAGAAACGATAATGTAGCATGTAATCGTCTGAATAGTTTAATGACCTCTCGCTTGATACTATGACACCAAGTCAGTCATATCGAGGGCCAAAGTTTCATCTTGGGCCTAACACAAAAATAGCTAACACGAAAACCAGCTGCTTCCTAAATCGCATTTCTTTCTGGAATGTAGATAATGAATTGTTGCAATACTATACTGTTCTTTAGAAAAGATATAAAGCAGCGAGGATAATAATTTTGATAGTAAATAAGCAATGTTGCATTACAGTAAACTTTATGCGAATGTGCCAAGCACTGTAAACTTTGCATCACCAAAAATTATCATATAAAAAATTTTTAAATTGGAAATTAATTCCATCTCTTATTCAAGTAATGGATCTACCATTTTCTATAAGTGACGTCAAAAATAATTTCATTTAGCAAATGATCAAATTAATTCAAGATCATTTACGTACTGATCTTTAGATGCAATACTAACAGAAAGTTTCAAAGCACACCTGATATCTATAATATTATATTCTGTATTTACGACGCTGAATCAGAAAATAGCATTCCTTTGAATTAATATTTTATCTCATAATATGAGGTACAATATGTTATATTATGACGTCCGATATATTTATCTTCCTTGACATAACACCGAGTTATAATGTGCAACGTTCCAAACTAAATATATAAAATACTTTCATTTTATAACATTTATATACTTTGGCATAGAATGGAAAATAGTGACACACGATTCCGATTAAACTATTACATTACAGAAAATATTCGCAGCAAAATATGTATTGATGCACTCTATGTATTGATGCACTCTATGTATTGATGCATTCTATGTATTGATGCACTCTATGTATTGATGCACTCTATGTATTGATGCACTTATAGTTTGAAATATTATTCAGTCCATTTACACCAATAATCACACTATATTCTCTTCCGCATTTAAAATTTTCCCGCGGAAATACACATAAAGACACATAAACGCATACACACATACGCGAACATGAAGATACACGCACACCTATAATATAATCTGTGAATGTTATTGTTTTGAGCCTGCAAAAATAGAAAACAAGTTCATTGTATGTAGAAGAAAAAGAGTTCATTACGCAAAATTTGCGTAATTTACTAGAGCTACTTAAGGAACATACGTAGTTTAGATTTTACTTGTTCCACTTCCTTAATTTGGATTTTATATGCATTTTTAGCAGCTTTAGTTGCTAAGAGTGAGCTATATAACAACTCACGATGCTAATAAATTGTTATTGCATCTTATCATGTGTTGCCCCCTTTTGCTATCTATTACTGGCCGCCTAATTCTCGAAGTTTACAAACTCGGATCCCTCGATCGTACTTGTATATGCATTGTTGTAATAGTATCACACTTAGGCGTGTTAACAAATGATGTGTGTTCAAGTCCCACGCGGATGAGAAAGCCTGCCTTATTTCTGTCGTGGGTTAATTCATATGCCCCATGTTTAGACTATTTTCCTTGGTAATTGCACGTTGATCGCTATAGGATTTAAGCTTGTATATATATATATATATATATATATATATATATATATATATATATATATATATATATATATATATATGGATTCGAATACCATGGTTCTTGTTTCAACAAAGCCAATAAATACAAATATCTAAATCACCCGAAAATTGACATGGTTTCGTTCAGTAATCCAGATTTTTTCTATGAATAAATATATGTATGCATATGTATATATGTTTGCGCGCGCGCGCGTGTGTGTGTGTGCGTGTGTGTGTGTTTGTTTGTAAGTATGTGTACATACATATATATATATATGTTCATACATTCGCACATCACATTTGAATATAACAGCTGCGGCATTTTTGCATATGCTACGCTATTGACAACCTGGGAATGATTCATTGAAATCGAGAATCTAAAACAGGAAAGGGTTGATAGTGGACGCAATGGGATAGAATCAGGCGGGACTAATATTTTTCGCATAAAATGTCGTAAATTAGACTGCAGTCGAAACACCTTATGGTTCTCGAAGTAAGATGTTAAAAATATCTTTCGTCTATTTATCACGTAAAATTTATATGTGAAGTAAATGACAATATTAGCAATAGAGTGAAAGACAGAATGAGTGAGGACGATGTGAGACAGAGCTAGTGGAGAGGAAGGAGAAGAAGATAAATAGAGTGAATGTCTATAAAGTGTTTGAAGTAAATGTAAATTACTGAACAGAGTATCATGTTATTAATATTTCATAAAAATTCTTCCCTGTTTCTATTGATTTCTATTAGCCACAATATCAACAGTTGACGATTAGAGATCAATTTATTAATTGTTTCAGCTTTTTATTGCTCCATATACTTTATCATCCTTGAAATTATAAAAGCTATAGTTGGCCACAAAGAAATATAGTCTGATAATTTAAATATTAGTATATGCGGCTGGCTATTTTAATCTCTCATTCATGCTACTCACTGTCCCTGCAGAATTACTTAAGGACCTGCATATACAATCACACTTCGACTCATTTAACGCTCTTTATAAACGCCTTCCCACCAAAAACTTCATTTAGAAATTTACATATCTTTGAAGTATACAATTCTATATAAATTCAATGAGAGCGAAATACACACACGCAGTAGTGAGCCAGATAAGCTGGCTCAGTAGTAAACATCATTAGACATATATATATATATATATGAATGCATGAAACTATGATTTTTCTTTACTCTGTATATAATTTTGATGATGGCATCGTGAACAAATCAAATATGGAAGGCGGAAACAGAATTATTTGAATGAAGTTTATATTAGTTTCAGCTTTGTTTTGAAAATGAAACTTATATGAAATAACATTAGTCACAGTAATACTTGCGTTTCTGAGATTTGTTAATATCTCTGTGCATCTGTGATTATATCAAAAACGAAAGAACAGTGTATCGGTAGATTTTGTCATTTATTTTCATATGTGGATCTGCACAGGTAATATTATAACAACTGGTTTCTTCGCAATTATCTGAAACTTCTTAATACTAGAATATTGAAACGAAAGAGGAAAACCGCAATAGTAACTGAAACATTTCTATAATCCCTACGCGCTCGAAATTCATGGTTTTTACAAAGTTAGTTTATATGGAATTGAAAGTGTTGTTGTTGACGATAGTGGTGTAATGTATCCCTGTTCAACTCTTAACAAATGCCATAAATAGTTCTTCGTTTTCTTTATGCACGCTTATAAAGTATGTTTAATGCTATAAGACGAAAATGCGGTTTGTTGAGCAGTTATGTTATTATTGCTAGGACGTATTGCACTCTCATATCAAAACAAGAGGTCAATCGTTTAGCATGCAAGGTAGATGAATCACTGAGTAGGAGAGACTCAAGACCTTCAAAAGTTTGTTGTTGATGCTGTTGCTGTTATGTGTTACTTAGTGCCTGGTTATATTTTTGGTACTTGCTTCAGTTACTACATTGCGACCATGCTGGTGCACAACCTGCAAGAACGTTTAGCCAAATGAGTCGACCCCAGACCTTATTGTTTATTCTATCATTGTCTTTAGACGAACCGCTAATATACGGGGATGTAAACACACTAACACCGGTTGTCAAGTGGTGATGTAAGACAAAACACAAACTCGAAGAAACGTATATACACACACACATGTATATACATACATACATAATCTTATTAAACATATTGTAAGAAGCTTACTTTTCAACTACATGGTTCCGTGTTCAGACGCACTGTGTGGCATATTAGGCAAGTATCTCCTATCATCGCCTCAGGCTGACCAAAGCCTTGTGAATGGATTTAGTAGACGGAAACTGAAAGAAGCCCGTCTCATGTATATATATATATATATATATATATATATATACATATATATATATATATATATATATATATATATATATATATGTATGTATGTATGTATGTATATATTCTATCATCATACTTCAAGAATCAATACTATAATATCTTCTACCATAGGCTCGGCCTGACTAAAGACTTGTGAATGGATTTTGTCAGCCTTATGCTATGGTAGAAGATACTTGCCTCATATGCCACACAGTTGGACTGAACACGGAACCATGTGGCTGAGAAGCAAGATTCTTACAATATGTTTAATAAGATTAGAGAAATTTTAGTATTGATTCTTGAAGTATGATGATAGAATACAAAGCGTTTCATTCGTCGGCTCGCAGTTGCGATGATATTTTAGCGTTTGTCTATGCAAATCAATTCTGCTTGAAGAAATGATTTATCTTGAAAACGACAGCGAAGTCAATATAGTGTGTTTGTCTATGTATTGAAAATAGAGGCCTATGACAAAAGTTAATATAAGCCAATGTTCTCTAATTATAGCGAGAGTATTTAACATATTTAATGTTGGATGGTTTATGTACTGAGGAGATCAATATTACCAATGATTTGTGTTGCATTTCTTGCAAAGTTGCTTCTCCTGAGAACTTGTGCTGACACTGAATCAATTAGATCATCGATAAGCAATGGCAAACATTTAAAACACCTACACACAAGTGCATATATAAGGACATATGTATATTTGTATTATGTCCTATTATATTCGCTATTGGTTTATTAGTTAATGACATTGTATACTATAAGGAACAACTATACATACTATAATATCGATTTTAAATTTTGACGTAAGGACAGCAAGTTCGAGAAAGAGGGTGTCGATTACAAAAACAAACCCCAATACTCAATTGGTACTCATCTGATCGGCCTCAAAATGATGAAAGGTTAAGTCAACCTCGGTAGAATTTGAAATCAGAACGTAAAAAAGGACTGCTAAGAATTTTGTTTCGCGTCCGAAATATTGTGTTAGTATGCTGTCTATATATATATTATATAAAAATCTGAAGTAGCTGAAAGCAGAAGGATTGTGTCAGCGAAGTAAAAGGTGGCAGATGTTTTTCATCTTTTATATTTTATTTTACTTTGTTTCAGTCATTGGATTGTGGAAAAAATCATCACACATTCTGATTTTACATTTTCCTTTTCTTAATGTACACAGTTAGTGCTGCCCATGTAGACTATTCCACTTTTTGGATAACTCACTCCAATTTTATGTAGTCTTTCTCACTCTAAGTTTATCTATTCTGACGCTTATTGGTGCTGGATGAAGAACCATTTACATTTTTACAGAAAATATTTATAGGGAGGCCCCATAAATTAAATAATTCCATCCAGTCAGTACCGAACAAGTTTGTTGTATTATAAAACACAACCATTTTTTTCGCGAAATGTAATGTTCCTTATAAATTCATCCTAAAAGTATAAGTTTTTCCTGAAACACCACGGGCAACTTTCGCAGTTTCATTTAATCTAGGTCTGCCGATTTTTCCCATGTTTCTGTGTTAATTATTGAGATGTCACTAGCTGTATCCAATTGTAACTTTACGTTTGTATTACTAATTTGTACTAACGCAAAGTTGTACATACACAAATTTGATGCTCGTTCGTAATTTTTGTCACAGGCAATCCGTTTATGTGATTTTTTTCTGCTGAACTGAAAACGTGACTATTTATGGCGTATTTTATTACACTTGTATCATTTTTTAAAACGGACAGTTGGTTTTAAAATGTAGAATACCGCACCCATAACATGGATAAGGTCTTCATATTTCTTTGTCT
Source organism: Octopus bimaculoides (assembly GCF_046866305.1). Lineage (NCBI taxonomy): Eukaryota > Metazoa > Mollusca > Cephalopoda > Octopoda > Octopodidae > Octopus > Octopus bimaculoides. The sequence goes on along the minus strand of NC_142930.1, from coordinate 35,474,720 downwards.
GTTTTCTTATTCATTACCAGTCGATATGCTTGAATCGGAGAGCAATCTTTTTCTTCAGCTTTATGTCGTAGATTAATGATCCTCTGACATTCTGCTGCTGCTGCTAGTAGAGTTAAATTTTGGTCCTTATCTAATTTTGTTAATATCGGGGAACGTATTTCCGCATTTTTTGTTTGCAGTAAGTTCTTGAACAAAAATTAAAGACTTGAACATGTCCGGAGTCAACTCGTTCAGTTTGAATTTCTCACACTGTCTGTTAAACACCCCAGCATAGGAGGGTGACGAAACCTTTATTATATTTTTAGACCAAATTTAAACATTGCCAGCGAGTATTGAACAGGAAACTTCTTTCACTGAAAATATTCGATAAAATATTGTTTCATCAGGCTTCTTTGGCCGAATACTATTACTATATTTTTCGTGTTCCGCAGGGGATAGTTTTCTTAAAATTAGTCGTACTTTTTTTTCTCGTCGGACCAACTTTTACACTCTTCTGTGAAGATTTCTTCATATCTACGAAAATATGCATGGAATGTAATACCTTCTTTTTGGTTGTATTTGAATTTTCCAATTGAGTTTGCTACATTGTCTGGGGAGTAAGAACCTGGAGTATTTTCAGACTCCTTCAATTTTAGTTCCAACAACTGTTGGTTTTGCTGTTGCTGTAGTTGTTCTTGCAACTGCACCACGCAGGCCAATAAGTTCTTCACGTTAAGCGAATTTATCTTTCGTTTAGTACCAAAAAAAAAATTTAAACGTCCAACGTCGAACAACTCGTCGCCACTTTTATATCCTTTTATTGCATATATAATATAACGAAGCAGGGGACAGGGGAAGAAAGTATATACACGATGCACTGCTAATGCTATTACATGAGACTCAACGCCCTATATCGAAGTCTCATAGTCAACTGCTACCAATACGAACCCCAATCCTACACAGTTCTTTTGTGTTATAACAATGCGTCAGTTCACCTTTTAGTCACAAGGTGAGTCGTCGGAATCCTTCCACAGCAATATATATAAACATTGGAGAGAATTTCTTTACTAGTATTAGTTTCATGTTAAGAAAAATATCTTAACAATTTTCAAACCGATCACATTCTGGGTCACTACCTTCAAGAATTTTAGACGAATGAATGGACACCATTATATTTTTTAAAGCCTACTATTTATTCTATTGTCTTTTTTGCCGAAGCGTCACTTTGCGAAGACGTAAATACACCAACACCGATTGTCAAGCAGCGGTGGAGAGGACACATACAGATACAAAGAAACATACATACACGCACACACTGGCACACACACGCATACATACACATGCACACATACATATATACAAACATGCATACATGCATGCATACATACATACATACAAGGCTTTAGTTGACTTGAGATTCTAGTGGAACTCGCTTAGGTCTTCTATAACATTAGACGTCCCAAGGTGGCGCAGAATGAGGCAGAGCCCGTAAACATGTGTTTGGGAACGACAAAGCTTGATACGAATACAACTGCATATGTTTATTTTAAATAGCTAGCTTCTATTTTTCACGTTCATATTATTTTACGCATAACAGCAGATAACTATGTAAATGACCGATATGTTTATGTATAATGCGCTCAGTAGCACACAATAAAATTCATAGTCGTAACCGAAGTATGGATTAGCGATAAGTAAGATATATGATTATACGCTTGCGGATCACAATAATCTCTGATGATATGTACCGAGTCCGGTAAGATTTACGTTGTAAATGTTCCTAATTAGTTACAGAAAGTGTAGAACTGCAACGACATAATGTTATTCTAGGGAGTGGATGCTCTAATGACGTTTGAATTGATGCTCTGGTTAGACAAAATGTTTTAATGCCTTCAAAACTTATAACACTAGATCCCGTTGTCTATAAATTAAATATATGAAACATTAAATATTCAAGAATATAATAACCAAAATATTTTTGCAATATATTTGAAATGCACTGAGTAGCATCTGGTATGTAATATGACACTACACGAACGTGTTCAAATAACAAGACAGGCTTTGCAAAACAAGATCTCAGATTTTAAGATTAGATCGTGTTTAGCAAAATAGATTCTTTCTACTTTATCATATATCATACGAGATACACAATGTTGCATTAGCATACACAGAAACACAAACACACTGCCATACATGCATATACGTACATAGACATGAGTTCATATTATTTACACATCCAACGTTACTTGGATGTATGGTTTTGAACACTGCAGGCTGCGGAGTTCATACATAAAAAAATATCTCGTATAGGCTTTAAGTGCTCAAACTGTTCATGCTTTATCACGTGATTTCAGCATAATTAGCACTTCATCTGTAACATTGACCCTACAAACGAATGCTAGAAGGAAAACTGCTATTGGCTAACATTAACAGACAGGGATGGCAACAAAAGCTGTCGGGTTGCATTTAGATAGTGGTTGCAAAGGATGTCTTAACTAAAAGCTAATTTATACACACCCTCCCAGCAATATGTATATATGTATATATGAATGTGTATATATACATATCTATATACATATATATTTTTATATATATATTCTCTCTCACACACACACACACACACACACACACACATATATATATATATATATATATATATATATATATATATATTTGCATGAGTGTGGATGCATATATGTATACTTGTATGTATATATATGTGTGTGCGTGTATGTGTGTGTATGTGTGTGTTTGTGCGTTTGTGTGTGCGCGTGCATGTGTGTAAATATGGCGTTTTCGTTCAATGATAGATATTTTATCAGAATATATGCTGTAAGCAACGTTATTTTGTATAGAAGTTCTAAATAGATAGAAAAAAGGTATCATCCAGATTGATTTTATTTCTTTGATGGGATTTTATTTGTTATTGATTACCATTTTCAATCATAATATACAATGCCACGCATTTACAAATGTGCACACGCACACACACATCTATATATATATACAAATATTCATATACGTAGATACACATGTTTATGAATGTGTGTATGTCAGTGCGTGTGGAAATAGGAGAGATACATCGTATTTCAACATAAAATACACTTAGATTACTCATGATTCGACCAATATTGGATCAATAGTGGCTACTGTGACTAACATAATGACACCAAGTCGTGATCACTTTTATATCATATGCAGTTTTACCGTATCCCTTTCGAGTAAGGACTTGTTCTTTGCCAAAATGTTTCTAGATTTTGATGCTGTGCTATAGCTAGAAGGAATTTATTTTTGTATCACTTAGTATATACGGGTTGTTTCTTTTCCAGCCTCATTTTCTTTAGTTGCGATGATAAAGAAAGATAAATCAAAATTGAAGAGGGTAGCTCTGATTAACTCGCGAACTTTATGCCTGCATCTTTTGAAGATTATTTATGTAATATTTTCCATATATCAGGCTGAGTAGAAAAAGTCATCAACGTTTTGAAACATGAAATTCATCACAATATATTTCAACAATGCGAAAGTTTTATTCATCAAATTAAGTACCATTACTATAAACACATTTTTGCCAACGAGTTACAAATTTGTTTATTCCAGTAACATAAAAATCTGGAGTTCTGGAGCTGATGAACACTTTGAATGCACTTTCAGCATCGGTTTGATTTTTAAACTGATTCTTTCGTTCTTTCAAGTGGTAGTCGGTAGGAGAAAGGTCTGGGGAATATGCAGATTGGAGAAGAACTTCGTAGCCAAGTTACCTCAACTTTTGAAGCGTCATTTGTGAAATTTGTGGTCGAGCATTGTTATGAAGAATGATTGGCGCTCATCTGTTAATCTGGAACGGAGGATTAGCAGCTTTTCGTTCATTTTGGTAATTTCATAGCAATATGTTTCTGCAGTAATGGTTTTCCCAGGTTTTGAGAGGAGATTATAGTGGATGAGTCCAGCAGTACGTCACCAAAGAGCCAACATAACCTTCTTTTTGAAAAGCCGGGGTTTAGGGAAGGTTTTCCGTGCTTCCTTTTGATCCAACCTCTGTGAAGAAAGATTTTTATTATTATACAGAATCCACTTTTCATCGCAAATTACAAAACGGTCGAGAAATGGATCAGTCTGGTAACGGAAAAGAAGCGACGAGCAAATTTCATATCTGCGCATTTTCTAATTTTCATTCAAATAGTGTGGTAATGATTTCTTGAGATTTTTTGATTTTCCGATCACATGCATTTTGTTGCAGGCGGTTTTCTGGCTAACTTTAAGGTCTTTTTATAGTTCCCAAGTGGTTTTACGTGGATCCTTCTCAATGACGGTGTTTAATTGACCGTTGTCGTTGACAGATTGGCGTCCACTACACTCATGACCTTCAAGGCTCAGATCTTTACCGTGAAAGCGTTTAAACCATTTTCAAGCTGACCACTAACTAGCCATTTCCTCACCAAATGTCTCGTTGATATTGCGAGCAGTTTCAGCTGATTTACGTCCTTTTTTTAAGTTGAATAGCAAAATTGCTCAAATATCGCGCTTTGACAGTTTCATTTCAGGTGATTTTAGCAACGGTGAAAAAATATCAATGTTAATTTTTTGATGCATTTGGGAAAGTATATGTCTCTGTTATCAGACAACTGCAAAAACATATTTTTAAAAAATTCAAAACTCTACAAAAATCTTGTGCAAATTCTTTATAGTTCGAAACGTTGCTTTCTTTTTACTCAACTTGACAGCTGAAATGATATAGCTCTCAAGTAAGAGAGAATAGTTTTTATTATAATGTTTGCACTGGCATCTGGATTTCTTGACTGAAAAGTTCTAAAGATCCGCGATTACATCTCATGGATACACAGAATTCATATCTACTTAGTGTGTGCTGTACAACTGATATTCTTGCTACGAATACCTCTCCCTAGAGACGAGTTTATGGGTGTTTAAGAGAATGTTTTCTCCCAGGGGGAATGATGTCAAAACTTCGCTCTTTCACTATAATAGTGGTCATCTTTTTTTCTGTACATGGAATTACAGCCCACAGATCAGAGTTGCATTCAGTTATCTGCTCTGTCGACGCCTCTTTGCAGGTGTGGTTTGAAGCATCTGCAAAACATTTTAAATTTATTATGATTGCCATTTGTAATGTTATTTGCGGGAACAAAAAAAAAACATGAGGGTTAAACCCTATTCTCTGGAAAGTCCCCCTAGTTGTGCAGGCCTTCAGTAATGTGCACCGAATACAACACATTGAATCCTATTTATCAGGAAATATTTAATTAATCGTTGTGGCTTACCATTCATTTTAATATTAGACATTCATTTTTGTTCAGTATTATGACGTTGTAGAATCCTTATATATGTATATACACTTACACAGATATACGTGTGTGTGTGTGTGTGTGTGTGTGTGTGCGTGTATGCGTATACACACACATACATATAAATACAAATATACATATATACATATATATATATATATTTACATGTCTGTGTGCAAATGCATTTATATGGATATATACATATACACATATACATATGCATACATATATATATATATATATATGTGTGTGTGTGTGTGTGTGTGTGTGTGTGTATGTATGTGTGTGTCTGTGTGTATGTGTGTGTGGCTTCATGCCCGTAAATGACCTGTTAGATGTTTTTACTGATTCAGTGAATCTTTTTTTTTTTTATTTGCTTCTCTTTTGTTCGCTTTCTTCGTTAGATGATCGATTTGTTCCTCTTTGATTTTCGCTGATATTTGTACAGCTATCAACACGCCTTCTGCTCTCTACCCACACTTGTATGTGAGCTACTTCACTTGTACCTCCTCTTCCCTCTCCTCCTTGCCTCACTCGATGAACAGGCAATAGCCATGCGTACCGATTTCATACATGCCAATAAAATCATGAGTATTATCATCAATATCATAAACATATTGATGATGATGATTTCTAACATACTCATCACACTTCAGATTTTATCGTTGTGAAGTACGCGGCCAATTAACTTGACTAGTTTGTCGGCTCCCGGAAGATAAAAGCCAAGTTGGATTTGAACTTAGTGTGCAAAGCGATTCACCAATAATATACTGCAAAAGGTTGTGTATCAAACCGGAATGATGCGAACAAAAGTTCAAAATCTATCCACGATCGTCGGATTTTGATGCAGACCATCTTAATGCTCATCAGCGACTCTTAAAGCTTAGGGTTAAACTCAACTACCTCTATCAGTCTTATAAGAAAAAATGGTTGAAATGGTGTTCTGATTTCCATAAAGGTATAAGTGTAAACAACAAAAAGAAGCTGAATTCGAGCAAGAATTGCACGTGCTCTCACAGCATTGAACCAACTCCAGCATTCGGCTCTCAGAAGAGTAGTAAAAAAACCAATCTCGTTATCTTCTATCTACTTTTCGCGCTTCGTTATGAATGATAGATAGTAAGAGGGGTTTATTAGCAATCAGAACCTCAAAGTAAAATTAATACAGATCACAAAAGTGACAGACGGTACTAAATTGCACCGCATTTGCTAAAGTTAAGAGTTACACATATATATATATATATATATATATATATATATATATATATATATATATATATATATATATATATATATATATATATATATATTTATATATATATATATATATATATATATATATATTTATATATATATATATATATATATATATATATATATATATATATTTATATTTATATATATATGTATGTATATGTGTGTGGGGGGTGCGTGTGTGTGTGTGTGTGTGTATTTATATATGTACACTCATTTATTTTGTGATTACAGTTAGTTGCATGGATGCTAATGTTAAGTTTAGTACTTTATGTAGACTGTCACCATACAGACAACTTCCAGTAGCGTGGTTTGGTTACTGATATTCTTAGTAGTAGTACTCCTTATGACATACAGAAAAATATAGGAGAATTTACGATAACCACAAGTTTTTTATCATTTGCTACCTACATACTTAACACCTTTGCGGTTGTTTAAAACGTCAGTATTAGATTCCGTAACACTGCAATCTGTAACACTGCAATACATTGTTCCGGCGATGATATAAGGTAGAGTTGAGGTTTCAAAAAAATCACAAGTTGAAACGTGAGTGGTGATGGACACAGAATGCTACAAAAAGTTAATACTCTCCATGTTGGAAAATAATATTTACTATGAGATGATAGTAAACTACAACCCACAGAAGACACTTAAAAACTTATCCTCTTTACTTCAAATACATGGACAGGTCCTCACTAAGCGTGAAATTGACTATTTATCCAATTTTAAATACAGACCTAGTCTATTCTACAGATTACCTAAAATACACAAAAATATACATATTTGTAAAGCTTGTAAAGTTTCTCCAAGCCTATGCATTAATATTCCTCCCCACGACTGACCTCAAGCTGAGACACATCATTACTGGCCCTGCTTGTAAAACTCACCGTTTGAGCAACTTCCTCGACATCTTACACAAACCGTTTCTAAAATATGTGAAAAGCTTCATTAGGGATGACTTAGAAATGCTTATCACCTCCCGAAGACAATAATTGAAGAAACCTTGTTAGTATCATTCTATGTGGTGATTTTGTACACCAATTTCCAATGCCTTGCGTCTTTTCTGAACATTTATATATCCGCTGCATCGAAAATTTGCAATGGTTCCAGAACTACTGCCTCGGCTATAGCTTAGGGGCCCTAGCAATCCGTTACAGCACTTACCTAGCGCACCAAATCGGTTAGATCACCTGTGACCTAAACCCCCATACCATTTATATATGTATGAATGCATATATATATATATATATATATATATATATATATATATATATATATATATATATACGTATATATATGTATATATATATATGCATACACATATATATATATATATATAAATATATATACATATATATGTATATATATATGTGTATATATATAATGCATATATATATACATATATATATATATATATATATATATATATATATATATATATATATATATACATACATACATACATAATATACGTACATAACTATGTATTTGAATGTGTGTTTGAACTTTACAACTGTATTTCGTATTTAGTATTTTTTTTTCATTTCTAAAGTAAATTGAAATTGAGCGTTGCACTGAGCTGCACATATACTCCTAATCTTACAAAACCCACGATCTAAAAGAGTCCCATATGATCTCTTTAATAAGAGAAAGAATATGAACCAACTCTGCGTTTCTGCAAAGACCGGTCCTTAATTGTCATATTCTATCTATAAAAGTTTTATTTGAAGTGATATATTGAAATATAAAACAAAATAATGTGCCTGACCGTTTCATTTTTTCGCTTCAGTTTCTCCTACTTTATGTTTGACTTGTATTTCAGTTGCTTTCTGCAACACCTTTAACTCGTTTGCAATGATCTCAATACAGTATGCTATTTCCATACATACACGTATATATATATATATATATATATATACAGAGAGAGAGAGAGAGAGAGAGAGAGAGAGAGAGAGAGAGATGTATGTATATATATATATATATTTATATATATATATATATATATATATATATATATATATATATATATATATATATATATATATATAAGTATAGAGACATGCATATTATATATACTTATATAAATATATAATCATATTGATGTGTATGTGTATGTGCGTAAGTTCGCAAATATGTAAGTTGCATATGCTTACGTGTCTTACTGAATAACCATAAACATCTTTTATATTTTTATAGTAAAGTATATTGTTAGATGCAAATTCATATATATATATATACACGCGTATATATTATAACACTTATATAGTTGTGTATGTACGTCACTGTGTGTATGTATGTGTGTGTAAATGTCTGTAAGAAAGTGTATGTTAGTCTGTATATGTGTATGTATAAACACGTGACTGTGCAAGAATATTAGTTAGACAGTTTGGCAGCTGATTGAATATCCATGAGCAAATAAAGTGGCGCAGGTCGATGGCTAAGAAATGGTTGTGGGGTGAAGAAAATATTACGGCAGAAGTTAAGGCTCTTCATATGTAACAACTGCACTGCACAGCTGCTCAAGTAATACTTTTTTATGTATATAATCTTCTTTATAAATTCAAACAAAAATGTATAATGATCAGCAACTGCACGCTAATAATGCAGGTGAACAGAGAGTGACGTGAAAGTGGTTAAGACTTATGTTAGCTTAACTTGGAAATTCTAAGCAACATCACTTCAAGCTGCAATACGCGGAGCCAATATCCAGGACATGTTCTCTGTAAAGGAGCAAATCAAATAAATAGTTATGATGAATAATGCATTGTTTGCACGTTAGACCAAATAGGAAGAAAGGGGAGGAGGAGGAGGGGGAAATAGAAGGTGAAGAAGAGCATGATTGGGAAGAAAAAGAAGAACAAGAACAAGAACAAGAAGAAAAAGAAGTAGAACAACAACAATAACAACGGCAACGTGAAGGAAGACCATAAATTATGAGAACAAAACTGATGCTAAAAACGTGACCCAGAAAATATAAATTTCGAAATAAGACAAAAAGAAAAAAACACATAAAATAGATTATAATTTATGACAACTATATGGAGAGTACTTTCCTACATTTTACGGTTTCTAGATTTATGTGGTGGCAGCGTAATTTAAAATTACCATTAAAAGAGTAATGATCTAGAAGAAAGGAAATAATAGGAAATGTATATAATGACAGACACGTAGGAGCTATCAAGAATGAAGAGTTATATATGTAATCTGTGCATGTTAGAATGATGTTTGATTGCATGTTTTCACGTAGAGATTGCAAAGTTGACTATGAATATGGTAAGTGAAGCTAATTTAACAGAATAGATAATCTTAGTGTTTTGAACACAAAAGGAAACTTGTACATGTATTGATATAAAATCTGTATTCTTTACTATGTGGGTAAAATTAATTGTACATATAATATATCGTATACTTAAGCGCATACACGCACAAGCACAAACACATATATAAACAGACAGAAAGACAGATAGATACCTAGAAAGACATATAGATACCTATAAAAATATACATACATACAT